>NW_027273872.1:1052500-1290000 GCF_046630095.1 Trachinotus anak | reverse complement strand
GTTGTTGGATCCTGTGGCAGTTGCCAACTTTGCAAAGGTGATGATTTAGCCTTGGACTGGAGGAATGAATGTAGCACCCAGTTACTCTTTTAATGCACATATGGCGTGCAGCCACTGTATTAAGATTAAGATTAGAAGGTCAGAACCTATCCTTGAAGCACTGTCCCAGCATCACGTCTGACATCATATTTGCAGCAAAGAGAATCATCTGTACGAAGCCCTCACCTGCTGTGATCTGCTGTATTTGTGTAATAACAAGTTCCTGATCAAACAGAGACACAGGTACAAACAGGCAGCTGCGTTCAGACGTCGAGCTCCGGGTCTGTGGGGACACTGCACAGGATGGGAACCAGCCATGAAGACACTGCCTGCAAACAATTGGTTTAGGTGTTTTAAGACATCCAGAGCACAACCCCAATTAAAATTTTAACCACTTACATTTTTTGACTTGGTAGGGACAGAAAAGAACAAAATCCTCTTGCACTGGATTTTTTTTCAGAGCTAGAAACCCAGGGTGAATTTGTGTGTGCTGACATCTATAATCAATCCTGCAGAGCGGGGATGGGGTTTGATACCCTCCGCTCTCTCAGCTGTGGTCCCTGTGTGTCTGCAGCTCTCTCTCTGCTTTCTCCTTGTCTGGATGAGGAGAAAAATGCAAGTGCAGGATGGGCTTGTCTGCCTTCCTTTCAGAACAAATGAACAAGACAGCATGTATTGTGAATGAAGGGAGAGAGCAGAAGATTGGTTTTAGGGCGCAGAGATGAGCCGAGCAGCAAAGAGCACTTAGTGTACCCTGCACATACAGACAGTACTGTCAGGGTCTCCGCTGCATACATAAATCTGCCTGTTTCACCAGTGTTAGCAGAGCAGCACTCATGTCTGCGTGTGTGTGTAGGTGTAGGTTCATAGTAGTAGTATTTAACAGGTTGTTGTGTATGTGTCTTAGCGTCTGTGTAAACAGACGCTAAGACACATACACAACACAGGCGCATATAGACGACTGTGTGAAGCAGTGTGCATGTGCATGCGTGCATCCACCACCAGACCTATCCTAAATGTTGCCTTGGCAACAAGCTGACTGAAGTAAATGAGTATCCTGCCTCAGCTGAGGGATTGTGGGAAAGCAATATGCCAGCGTTCCACCCCATTAGTTTGACAGACAGCCTGTTTGGCCTATAAGAGGTCAGCTGGCAAGGGCGGCCATATTAGTATTCCATAGGAGAGACCTGGGGATTGGTTTTACTCTCATGTCACTCTACCTGAGTGTGTGTGTGTGTGTTGTTAGAGTGGGTGGTGGGTGTTGAAAGGAGGTAAAGCTGTGGCATATAACACTGCAAGGTGTGTGTGTGTACGTGTGTACGTGCACATCCATGTTAGTATGTGTGCCCTGCTATGGGGTTACAGGCTCTTTGCCAGGTAAGCATATCGCTAATTATCACCTCCAGGTCCCCCTACTTGTCTGCCCCCCCCCCCCCCCCCCCCCCCCCTGTCCATACAGAGCCTGCGATGACACCTAGTCTGGTCAGCTGGCTGGTGACTGGTCTAAAGGAGCCAAAACACTCATTTGCCCCCCCCCTTCCTGCGTCCGTCCATCCACTGCTTCCCTTTTATCCTTTCTCCTCTCTGAACTCTCACTTAACATTCATCTCTTCCCCTTTTGTTTTTCGCCTCCCTCCTCCGCTTCTCTCCTCCGATCCCCCATCTGCTCCTTCTCTCTCCATTTGTTTTTCATATCCATCCCATCTCCCTGTTTGGTAATGAAGGCTAAATAATGAATGTTTTTTAAAATATGGAAATGAGTTTGACACTTCCTAAAAGATCTTTTTAGTGTCTAGTAATATAAATTAAATTCATGACTAATTCATTATAATCTGTTGATGTTGGTTAGTGGCATTAGGTGGAGCCAATTATGGCTGATTGTGGAGTAGTTCAGGTACTCTGTTTACATGCACCAGAGTCAGTGGAGTATGAACAACATGGATCCTTTGACACTGCAGTGATGCTAATTTGGTTAGAGCTTCCTGTGTCTCCACAGACCTGAGGAGAACATCAATACTGATATACAGTACCACATACTGGGCTGATATGAGTTTGACTTCATTATCTCCAAAGCGAAATCAATTTGCACTGAAGCACACATGAAGTAATCACAAAAAAAAAAAAAAATTAAAGATACAAGTTTCAAGCAAATCAGAGCTGTACTGGTGGGTTGTCATAGAAAACAAGACTAAAGTCTGAAATCACTTCTGTTTTATCTGAATGTCTGAATCCTGTGTTTAATTATTGCACTGAACAGTGGCCTAAAGAATCACACAATGGATGGAAATTAGTGAAGCGTGGATCGGCTCTGACGTCACCCTAATCTGTGTGTGTGCATAAATAATCCACCCAACCGAACAAATTATTTTCCATGATTCAGACCCACTGTGGGATATTACACATGAAGGTATAGCAACACATCACACTGATGAAGGCTGGTTTTAAATAAACAGCCATTCAAAGTGAAAGTTGTCCCTCAGTAAAATAGAAACAGCAGCAGATATTTTCCACAATAGTCTGACATTTTTAATCCATCCAAGCTCCCGTTCTGAATGTCACTGCTGCTTCCCCAACACTAACAATTTAAAAGCTCATAATCACGTTTGGCTGCTGCTCAAAATAAATAATAAATCCAAACACACAGTCTGATTCATACTGGACAAAAGCCGAAGCTTCAAATATGTTTAACATTTTAAAGAATGTAATTAATATTTTCCTCGTACATTATACCTGCAGCCAATCTATGCCTGTGTTTATCACTGCGACCTGCACATCACTGCTATACACAACATGTATACGACAACCACTGATAACAATCTCAAACTGCAGCTGTTTCACATTTTAAGAAGCTAAAATGACTGTTGTGCAACGTAAAACAACAAGGAATCATTAATAAAGTATTGATAAAGTATTGATTGTATTAGTATTGGATGTCTGTTAGTGAGTGAATGAGGAAGTGATGTCAGACACCAGTGGAGCAGCTCTGTGATGACATCAGCTTTCTAACACTCAGTGTTAACATGTTTACCAGGTTCATCACCTTAGTTCAGCTCGTTAGCACGCTAACAGCTAATTAGCATTAAATTACCTCTGATGGGAAGATTGGAAATTGACATTTTGGTCTGATGATGATGATGATGCTGGAAAAGTTAGAGACCATCAGAGTTATGACAGTTCATCCTGAGGGGAGCGTGAATGTCTGCAGCACCACACCGGGGGCACTTCAGAGTTAGAACAAAATACACGACCAGTGTCTCTGATACAAACTCTGGGAGCAGCAGCATGTGTGACACTGCAGAGCAATTCCTACTTTTCCCTTTGTAAAAAATTAATTTAAGAAAGTTAAATATTTAATGAAGAACAGTTTTAACTCAGTCATTTCGGTCTTTGCAGCGCGGCCAGATGGACTCAGTTGATATTGTTCTGTGGAAGTAATAAGATAATATTGATAGTTTGAGTCACAGGCCGTCCTTGAGCACTAATTATGTGCCTGCGCTGAAGGAGTGTTGCTGGTGAAGCTTTCCATCAAACGCATCTTTCATTTTGCACTCCCCTCTGCTCATGAACTCCCCCTTCATATTTCGGACTCCATTGAAGTGACAAAACAGTCTGAATCCACTCAGTAACATGCAGCGCTCATGCTGGGCTATTACACTGACTCCCACAGAGTCCGAAGTTACCACAGTCTGAAAGGAAGCTAACACGGGCTGAATGCAGTCAGAGGGACGGAGCTCTTCATTAGAGGTGGGAGTCACTGAGACACTGAATAGGTGCAGGGATATTTATTAGCCCTGCTCAGCAGGTTCAGGCTGTGTCCACAGAGAGTGAGAGAGCAGTCTGCTCTGTCTCCTCTCTCCATTTGACAAGGAGCAGTCTAACTTGAACATGAGGGCGTCAGAGGCTTGTTCAGCTGAATGCACAGAGCATGATTCATGTGAGAGATGTTATTTGCAGCTAAAAGGACAGGATGTGTTGGCTGCAGTCTGGAGACACGAAGGACTTTACTGCAGTGATGTTTCACTGTTTCTCCAAAGATCCAGATGATAACAAATGCAGAAACTAATTGTAGGTCGGGTCGGTAGAATTTGACAGCTGTAACTCCAGTGGGCAGTCAGCTCCCTCCTCCTCGCTCTCTCTGTGGACATGGTAGAGCTCAGCCAAATGCTCAGTGCAGGCTGTTTTCCTAGGAGTGTGAGAAACATGGAGGCCACGGATTGTGTCTCTTTGTGGTCGTTTCTCAAACAGGAAACGTTGACAGTCACAGGCTGTGGTCCAATCAGATTCAAGGCCTCCTCTCTGGCCCCGCCCCTGATGCTAGAGTAAGGGGACATATGCATCAAGATGCACAAACAGCACATTAATCAGGTTTGTGAGGGTTATGGTAACACGCAGGGATTAGTGTTTACACCTCGTTCTGGTGACATGACCTCACATGAAATGTCATGAAAGTCCTAAATGAACTGTCATCCCAACAGCGTTTCTATGCTACGGCACGTGTTACTTAATCTGGGTGTTTAGTTGTATTTACAGCTTGTGTGTGTTGTTGTGTACGTGTGACAGCATCATTGTGTATGTCTGTATTTGCAGCCACTCACTGTAGTACAGTTGTGAACGTGTGGGACTGAGAGCAAAGTGGTGCTCAGGTCAAAAAGCATCGATGTGGCACAAGGTCGTGCAGTCAGTTAACACAGACTGAGCTGAATGTCCAGTTTTCACTGCTGTACACACAAACACACACTTACACTAACACACCCAGCACACAAGCACAGATTCTTGGATCTGTCAAACATGGAGCATGAAACAAAACAAAAAATCCTGTTGGTTCATGTTTCAGTTCAATTTCTTTTCCTTCTGATTCTGTTTTTCTCATCTGTGTTCTTATCTCACTTCAGACCATTTTTACATCTGCTGCTCTCCCTTATTCCCTCCGTCCTCCTCCTGCTCTGCTCCATCTCTACGTCTTATCACACTTGCTCTCTATTTCAGAGTTGGGCTGCTTCAAAGTTAGTGTGTGTAGTGTGTCTGTGTGTCACCTTGAGTACTCTTCACACACACACACACACACACACACACACACACACATCTGTGCACAGCAACACTTGTGCTTCTCCAAAGATGTGCACACCAGCAATATTTCAAACACACACACACACACACACAGCTGGAGTATGGTGCACCCTGAGGAGGCAGCCAGTGTTCAGAGCTCGCCTTTCACACCCTCACACTTAGCTTAGCTCACAGCGCGGCCCAGTTCAGCATGGCAAAGCATGACATGGCACACTACAGCTCAGCGCTGCATGTGATAGGCCAACTAAACACAATAGCGTTCAGATAACACCAGACCCTGCCTGGAGTTACTCACTTTGGCAAAACACACCACTGTAACAGCTGGTCTGTGTACAGCCAGAGATGGAGCCACGGGCTGACACGCTGAGCTGTGACATATGGATGGGTGTTATTGTACTATTTGCACCGAGCGCTGACACGTCTCACAGTGATGTGACAAACTCATTTCTGACAGATGTGTTTTATTCTGGGTTAATTATGAGCTGTTTACATCAGACATTAGTGGGCGTCACTGGAGCCTGGGGTTCACATCCTGAGGCCTGTGTGGTTAGGTTCAGGCAAACAGAAGAACTTTGGTTAAGTTTAAGGACACTAATGAAACAAATACAATAAAGTCACTGTTAACTTTTTCATGATTCAACCAGGGGGACGATCTTTCTTAAACCCTGACCATGAGCTGTGAGCGTCCATAAAAACTGCCTCAGTATGACTCATACAGTTTTGCAGAAGTGGATATAGAAAGGAAAACAATTGAAATACATCCTCAGATTATGTTAAGTGGTATCATTTTTTCCAAAGGTGAGACGCACTTTAATCATGAACAGTATGCAAGTCATACAGAGGAAGTCAGAGCCAAGTGTGGGGGCACAGACTCTGCCCACATTCTGCACATACTGTATTAAAAACATGTCCTCAGGGTGCTTTTGGTGGCCCAGGGCTCTCCACTTTCAACCTTCAGATAAAAATACATGGGACAGAATTAACTGTAAATTAGAAATAAATATACGCGGAGCCTGTAGCCTTTTCTTAACTTAACTTTGCAGAGGATAAGGCCGTCTCTGACCACGATCCAATCAAATCACAGCAAATTGACAACTGTTAAACATATAAGTGAGCAGTTTCTCCTCCGTCTGCCTTCCTCATTGGAATAAATGTGTTTTTTCAATTCTTCTGAAGTTGAGGTTATTTTGAGTAACTGAGCAATTACAAAGTTCCCTTTATAAAAGTGAGTGATTGAATAGATTTTAATGATATTTAAATGTTTTTCTTTACATCACATGTGCTGAAGTCTGTTTTTCTGTGGAAACTGTAATTTCAGGTTTAATCGTTCAGTGTAGGTGAAGTTTTTTTGTTGTTGCATTTTGTCGCACATGACCCTTTTTGTTTGGACTCAGTTTAAGTGAAAAGCTGCTTTATTGGGTCCAAAATGCTGAGAATCATAATTATAAAGCTGTTGAATATTAACTTTGAGGAAATGTGTCTAACTGCAAAGATTCTGACTGAAGCTGTAATTGGCACAGCTGTAAAATTGCTTTTCCTGCATCATTGCCCTCCTGGAAATGAACACAGTCACGCTCTTTAGATGTGGTATGGATCAAAGATAGATACACATTTCTGAATATTATGTAGATTTATGAAAATGTAATTAATAAAGACTAATTGACCAAAAAGTCAGAGTCAGCTGAGTCCTTAATAACACATTAAATCGAGCAATTAACTACTGCAGTAGCCTTAAAATCCATTAAAGAGACTGACACACAGAGAGACAGATGCTTTGACTTATTTAAAGAAGAAAGCAGGATTTGGGTTGAACAGTTAGGAACCTGCAGAAGACAGAAATCCAGCTGCTCAGCACTAATATCAACATTATCCAGGTCCTTTGAGCTCTAAGCTTTGACACCTGAAAATGTCTCTGCTGGAGTTCAAACAGCATTTTGACTCCCTGTAAGTCGTCAGATTGCAGAGGATTCACATAAGTAGGCCAACTCTCTGAATCTCCTGTCGTCTCCTCTCCAGTGGACGGAGCCATCCACCGCGCTGCAGGCCCAAAGCTCAAACAGGAGTGTGCTTCCCTCCACGGGTGTGAGACTGGAGAGGCCAAGATCACCTGCGGCTACGGCCTCCCAGCAAAGTGTGAGTACGAAGTGTGTGAGTGTTTGTGCGACTTCCAGGTCCTCCAGTGCGGCTGCTCAGTGGTTGTACTGGGCTCATTCCAGGAATGGAAACATGGGAAAGTGACAGAGATGCAGAACGTTGCTGCACGGTTGAGTTTCCTCAGACAAAAAAAACTTAAATTGCCTCATATCAACATTTTTTTGGAATAAGATCTTAAAGTAGATCAGTTTTCCTTTTTAGCCCAAACGCAGCCACCAGCAGAAACTCATCTAGTATCCATTTATAGCAAAGTAAATGGCACTCAATTATTAAGTGGCGCTCCACTGCAGCGTGTATAATGTGACGAAACTGAAGATTCAACATGACAGGAAAAGCTTTTCTAGGTGTTTTAGTTCAGGAAGAAAAAACACCCCTCCAGCTTCCCTGACGTCTGAACCCAGTCTGCGTCAAGTATCAGTGCTCAATGTCGACATTAATCAGAGGAACTGAACAACAATAACTATATTGTGTTTCTTAAAGGTCAAAACTGACTTAAAGGTAAAAACCTCTGACTGAAAAACACTCTGAAAACTCCAACATTCAAAGTCCAGCCTGCTTCTATGCACGGAGACATGAATGTGACGTGTTCAGATCAGTTTCACAGCACATGAACATACCGAGGTTTTGTTGCATCTTTCTTGTCTTTAAAGGTAAAACACCACATCACAAAATCTTTCTAAAACTGTCCATTGTGACTCCGACAGCGCTGAAAGAGAAAGACGATAATCAGTGGAGACGATTTTAAATGAACTTATTCTAACATCTGCACTAACATTAGAACAGAGTGTCCAACAGAAGGGAATCAGTTTCTCACATAATATTAATCTGTTCATGCTGCATGTACAGTGTTCACATCCCACCACATGACTCTCAGACAGGTCCCACCACCGACTCCTCCCATTCCAGACTCCATCTTTTGTTGCCCGCCACTGTAAAGTCACACAACATCGTACAAACACATATTACAGTAGTGCAGTCGCCAAGCTTTGTACATTATAATGACCACCCTGTGTGTGTGTGTGTGTGTGTGTGTGTGTGTGTGTGTGTGTGTGTGTGTGTGTGTGTGTGTGTGTGTGTGTGTGTGTGTGTGTGTGTGAGACAGAGATTAAAGGAGCACTGAGTCTGTGTGATATCAGCTTATGGTTCCACGGAGAGTTTAAGTTCACAGAGAAAGAGGAGAAAAGAGGAGGGAGAAGCAATAAGAAAGGCGAGCTGAAGGCAGAATGGAGAGCAGGAATAGAAGAGATAGATAAGGAAGGAGCGAGAGAGTGGTTAAAAACGCAGCAACGTGGGGGAGGGGACAGATGTGAGCGGAGCTGGAGACGGGAGGGAATTAGGAGGAGATGAGTTCTTACGCTGTCTGTTCTCCTTTGTTGCTACAGTTGTTTAACTTCGAAGATCTTAGCTGAAAATTGTGTGTGAGTGGAAACTGCTGCTCGTTGCATATCTGTGTGTTTGATGGGGAACAATTCTCCAAAATCCCAGTTGGTTCAGACGTCAGCTCCATCTTCAGCTCATTGAACGAGCCAAACTTCACAGCTGGGACAGTAAATAGCTGTAATACGTACAAAATATACAGTCTGCCCTAACTTCTAAAACCTCTAAAAGAATAATGATTTGGTGATTTACGTGTGTTATAGTGTTAATGGGAAATAATAAGTTTAGTGACATGAGTAAAGTGATGTTCAGCAGCTGGAGCTGGAGCTTGGAGCGGGATGGTTGTGTTGTCCTGTGTCACGATACGAGATCCTGGACGTTTGTATCGTTGTTTTCATGATTGTGTGCATGTGTGTGTCTCTGATACAGGATGATGCTGTGTACATACTTACTATTGTGTGTTTACCTGAGTCTGTGTGTGAGGTTTAGCAGTGTGTACAGTTCAGGCTGCCTGTCAGGTCCCATCACTCTCCCTCCTGGAACAATCTGTCAGTGTGATATCTGTGTGACTGACTATCATTCTGATTCACTGAGTGACTAACTGTGCATGTGTGTGTGTGTGAGAGAGCCTTACATCTGCGTGCACTGGGGGCTGCCTCTTTCCTCCCAGACAAAATATTAAATCCCAAGAATAATTCAACATGTATCAGCTCCGATGCTTAAACACTCACAACAGGGCTTGATTACCTCCCAGCAGGAGGGAGAGAGAGGTGAGACAGCAGCAGCGGAGGAGAGATAACAAAGCAGGCAGAGCTCTGTGAAGAAATGTGGAAAAGAGCAAGAAATGAAAATGAAAGTCGACAGGAGATGGGCAGGGCGGTTGAGGGACAGGTCCAATCTCAAAGCCAACACTTTGATCTTGATTTGTTCGGGCTTGCCACCAGATGTGGGATTTCAAGAGTGTCTCACTCACGAGTTTGCCAAACGGTCCAGAGGACCTGCTGTCAGCCCTCCATGCAGAGTGCCCGTCGATGATCCTGCAGCCACTTAGCCAGCAGCATCCCAGTCCCGTAACCTAGCAACACCCGGAGCACATGGCACACTGCTGCTGCTGTTTAGCAAGACTCGCATGCAATTTGGGATGTTGACAAATGACAGCTGGAAAATTTGAAGCAGACTCTGCCCAAATTCACATATTAATCAAAACTTAAAGGCAGTTAAACCAGCAATCTGTCGACCGAGGAGAGGAACTGTCTGAGATCCGTCTGTTTGTGCAGAGAATCAGCGTGATGCTCACTTCTGAGCCAGATGCTGTAAGATCCAAGTGTATTTGTGTAGGTGTGTGCTTGTGTGTGTTTTGCGGTTGCCAGACAAGGGAGCGTGGGCTGAATGTGTTGTCCAGACGACCCAGCGCTCAAGAGCTCACCTGTGTACCGATAACACACACCTGTAACCCTGCTAACCTGTTCCCCAGTTGGCCCTCGGTCCCCTGACAAAGAGTCCAGGATACAACATTGCGATGCCCTGGAGAGGGAAGGAGCTGGGGGCGGGTCTAAAGAGAATGAGATTGACAGCGTGGAGTCAGAAGCATCGTCACTGTGGATGAACACTGTGTTAGTGACGTCAGCCTCACACGCTGATATACGATCTGCACAGACACACAAACACAATGCAAATTCACAAGAGCGACACATGTACAACAGTTCCAGCTTCATTATTTCTGCTGACTATGATACAGACACATTATTTGTCTGGGAGCTGCAGCTTTGACAGTTTTACTGGTAAAAATGAAAAATCAGTCCACTGGCGTATTTGAATCGGTCATGTAGTTTGAAAACAAACACTTAGGTCAGCCAAATTTATTTGGACAAAAAAAACAAGGTGAGCTGTGAAATTATTGCCCAGATTGTCTGTGAACATCCATCACTCACAGTGCACCATACTCACCGTGGTTATGCCCACTCACATTTTCATGTGCATGGAGGGATCATTAACAACATTAGGGATGTGCTCACTTTTCAGTCTGGCCTCCAGATAAACAGGTAGATGGATAATTTGCTGGTTAACGAACTACAGGTATAATTATTGTGTAACCGTCTGACTGCTCACATCAGTGCCCGTCAACCTCCAGCAGCCACTTTGGTGAATACAACACAGAACTGATCTTTGAACCAACACTTTAAACCGACTGTTTACAGACTGAGCTGTGACCTATTATCACCTTCTCAGGTGAATTCAGATCCACATTTTGATTCTTGCAGCTTTAAGATTAGTGAAAGTTTAACTGTTTTAAAACTAACTCTGACTCTGCACAGCTTTCAGATGTTTTCAGATTCTTTTTGTAATTGCACACATTGCCTTGTCTCACATGCCAAACACCTTACAGTTTATTTTCAGTCTGCAGTATTTAGGGGGAAATTGGCAGAGAGTGGGAGTAACACGGTTGGAGGTGGAAAAAGATGGAGGGAAAACAAGATGGAGATGGAAAGGCCCATATAGAAAAAGTGCTGAAGGAAATAGAGAGGTACAAAGCAAGAGAGATATCAGTCTGTCAGAAACTGGCTGCTGTGCTCCCCTCTCTTCCCTCCCTGCCTCCCATCTCCCAGTTTCTGTTCCCTCGGTGGCCAATTACTGCTAATTAAAATCCTCACTGCAGCTCTCCCAGACTCCCCCTGTTCCTCTCCTCCAAGACCTCCGTCTCTCTGCTTCGCCTGTCACCCCGTCGCTCTCTCTCCTCTGTTCCTCTGTCTTTGAAGACGTGGTGTTTCTGCCCATCGCCATCAGCCACTTAAACACCTTGTGTCCCTCTGTTCCTCTCATCCACACCCTCTCTCTTTTTTCTCGTCCTCACTCCCACATTTAGTTTCTTTCTTTCTCCCTTGTATCTCACGCTCATCCTCCCCCCTCTGTTCCTATCCTCATCAGCAGTAAGGTTTCTTTAGTAGTGCCAAGAGACTTGACAAGGCTCTGGGCTAAAGACTGTAGCACTCAGACTGTGATACCTTGCTAGTTGGGGAGGTTTTTTTTCCCGTCTTTTTTTTTTTTTTTGACAAGGTTGTCGACATCTTTGCTTCTTCCTGCCTCGGCGTCAGCAGTGCGATCCTTCTAGGTGTTAAAAAGCTTCGTCAAAGCTGCTGCTGATGAGGAGGAGCGTGATGATGATGATCATAGCAGCAGCAGCTCTGGTGTTAATTCATTCAGTTAATTCATTCGCCTTCAAGGAGAAAAAAGAGATCAAAAAAAAAAAAAAACTCCAGTGTTGCTTTGCTCAGGGAAGGGAGAGTTGGAGGGTGAGAGGGAATAAAGAACGTCTTTGCTGCTGCTCTCAGATGAAGAGAATTATGTCCGCTCCTTTTAGCTTCGGCGTCTTGTTCCCCCCCTTCGCCATCTACTCTTGTCCTCCTGTTTAGAATAACTGCCCCTCTGTCTTTTTCAGAGCAAGGTGGAAAGAGATAGGGAGAGCTGTGGGGGCCTTTACAAGACCCGAGCCTTCCTTTTGTGCCAAAGCTCGGGCCTGGATTTAAGAGCTGTGTCCGCTTGGCTGAGCATAAACTGAGGCTGGACACACAAAGGACCAGCTCGCCTTCTTCCTGCCTCCTGCTTTAAAGGCAGATAAAGAAAGACGAGGGACAGATGGAGGTGTGAGGAGAGAGAGGGAAAGGGGAGGGGAGAGCACGGACGGATGGCCGTTGAGTATGAAAAGCAGGAGCAGCGACTCGTGGCCTCCCAGGTAAGAATGGTGGGAGGCCACGGGGGGAGGAGAGGGAGGGGAGGAGGGTGGGCGGCAGAGCCAAAAAAAGAGGGGTAATGACAAAACGCAGGAAAAAAACTGTGATGGCAGATAAAGAAAAGACTGGGCGGGTGTCACCGGATGGCACTCAGTCAAGTTCTTTAAAGGCTGATGTCAGTGTGACGCCCACTTTAAGGAGAACGAACACACACACACACACACACACACACACACACACACACACACACACACACACACACACACACACACACACACACACAGGGCTGTGTGTCAGGTAGGGGATGAACATCGTTTGAGCTTCACTCAAGAACAGATTTACTTTGCTTCTCTTCTCTGTGCCATTATTTTACATTATTTCATGGTGGAGCTGAGATCATAGCCTGTGATGCTCCTTCATAAAACATGAAAAGCAGTTTGTTTTATAAAAATGTCTCAGTGAATCTGTTGGAAACAGGCCTCTGTGTTATAATTGGGTCAGAGGGATTTGTGTTTTAAACGCTGATGAAAGAAGCTTCTTCTTCTTTTGTTCTAATCGATATGATACGTGCGACGGTTTTCTCAGGGGGAAAACAGTATAACACCACCGGAGGGAGAATAACCACCATAGAAGAAGAAGACTGTGGTGGTTTCAGATGAGACTGATGGAACCAGTGATAGTCAAGTCCTTGAACAGTCTGCACCTTATTTTTATACCTACATTTATTACATTTTTAAGAGAAGGTTTTATTCAGAGGGAGGTGGATCCACATGCACATTTTAATTTTATTAATCTCCGTTATTAGAAACATCATTAAATTCACATTCAGACCAGTGGTGGAAAGTAATGAAGTACATTTAATGACATACTGAGCTTAAGTACAATTTTGAGCTCTATGTAATTTATATCTATTGTCTTTTACTTTGTACTTCCAGTTCTGAATCACTGCATTTCAACATGACTAATACAACTTTATCCAGATATATAAGAATATAACAAACCATTCTGCCTCCTTAATGACCACTTTTTACTTTTGATGATATGTCTCTGTGCTTTTACTTTTTACAACCTTTGATGCACAGTTTTTATTCTGTAGCTTATGTTGACATGTAGAATAATTATTTTAATTATTTGGTTTAGTTAATTATTTGTTTTACCAGACACAATGTTTGAAGAGACAGTGATAAAGGAGACATTTGAAGCTTCACATAAATATTAAATTGAGCACCAGAGGTTTAGACATCACACACACACACACACACACACACACACACACACACACACACACACACACACACACACACACACACACACACACACACACACACATAATAGATATTGTACATAAAACATTACAATGTTGATTGTCTACCTAGCTGCACTAAGCAAAGTGATTTCTTAATTGGACTCAAGGTCAGAAATCAATATAACAGCCAAACTGGAGCCTTAAACACATCAGAGAGGAGAGAAAAACTGGACATGCAGCTAAATCATGTGACATCAGGCCACGGTCACATCATTGCTCAGAAAATCTTTTCATGATTTAATGAAGCCTGTTATTCAGAGCTTTTGGAAAAACAGTCTGCAAAGGCCTCACATCTGTGTAACAGTGGGTCACGATTCCCTCGTCTGCCTGGAAGTTCGACCTTTTCCAGCCTCACAGAAACAAAGACACAGAGCATCACTGAAATGCACAGTCACAGGGTAATGACAGCCATTAATTCATATTGCACACTAATGTTCATCTGCAGGCAGTTTTAAATTTCTTCTCTTCATATCATAAACTACCATAATACACATTCAACATGTGCACATATTCATGAATGACTGGAAATATTTCACCTCTAGCAGGATGATAAAATGTGGCCATTACATGCATACTTCTGCACTGTGTGCAACTAGCACAATGATAGCTGCTGTTAGGTAGACGGCATAAAAAGTGCTTGTTGGAAAAATGCTTGTGCAAAATCAGCATGAACAAGCTGGTCTGTTAAGTTTCTCCCTCATTAATCAACAGACAGAGCCAGGAACTGAAAAACAGCAGGAAAAGGCCAAAGCAGCTGCAGAACTGAGGAGGAAGGAGCCGTTTGATTGGTCCATGTGAGTCCACCTCAGTTATTTTAGATGGTTTCCAGTTTACCTGAGTGGAGCCTGTTGAAGGCACTCAGGCCCATAGTCACCTGCCCTGGAACATTTATATGTGGAGACATTTTATTATTTATATTTATATTTTATTATTTATATATTTGTGTTGCGTTCACACAGAAACCACGTGTTCCTGCACGTTGGTGTTTACGCAGGAAGTTCGGTGAAACTCTGATCACCTCATCGTTCCTCTGACCATGTGTACACCTGTTTTTTTTAGAATGAGTTTGATACTGTGAAGTGAAATTAAAGAGGAGACACGGAGTTTAACATAAAACAAAACAGACCAGAGCTTGAATTCATTATTATCATTATGAGTTTTATAAGAATTTGAGAATTCATAAATGGAGATAATTGTGTTTGTGTTCTCAAGATTTCATTTAGCACTGTTTAATATTTTATCCTCATTATTTATTGTGAGTCATTCTTTAAACTGTTTTCATACTATATTAATATTTAATCACAACTTGAGAAGCTTGTCTGGAGCCTGATGATGTCGTCTCTGGTCTCGACAAATGAAGTTCGGAGTCAAACACTTTACAGGTGGAGTTATTGGACCGAAGTTCACTGATCAGCTCCTGTTTGTGATCCGACCGACAGTCGGTGAAACTGCTCGTCTCTCTCGTCGTTCTTCTCTGTGGCTCAGACAGTGTTTCTGTCTGCAGACTGATGGATTAACAGAGAGTCTTTATCCATTTATGGATAATTGTGGGAGTGGAAATGAGGCTCGTACACCTGCCTCCAGTTTCTCAATGAATGAGATTATAAAACGTAATCGTGCTACAAACACATTTATAATTCTGACAAAAAGCATATTTCTGGTTTTGTGCAAACATAGTTTCAGTCATGAATCAACACAGAGTTTTATGCATCTGGCCCCTGGTGTGAAACTGTGAATGATGAATTAGCTCAGCAAAGATGAACTTAGAGGCTCAATGTGTTGCCAAGAATAGGATCATAGGGGAAGCTCAACTTTTTCCTCCAGGAGACAATTAAATAGGAGTATGTGATATTTTCGACAACAGTGAGCTCCCACATTAGTGGTGAAGGTCCCTTCCTGTTTCAACACCACAAAGCTCCTGTGCACAGAACCAGGAGCATCAAGGAACCTGACTGACTGGACCTCAACCATCAACACGACTGTCAGCTCGACCTCATCTCCCAGCATCAGAGCCGACTGACGGCGTTTGGAATATTCTCAATAATCACACGTCAGTATAATGTCCACATACTTTTGGCCATGTAGTGTAATCGACCTCATGTTAGCAAAACCAAAACCAAACAACGGCATCATGCAAACACATAGAACAGAATACAATAGAACAGAGGTGTGTATGTTTCAGTATTTTACTTACTGTCAAATCACACACTTTCAGAAAACACACATCCACTGCCTTTAATACTGCTGCTCACACACACACACACATACACACTCTCTCTCTATAACACACTGTCTCCTTCACACATAAATCCCTCACATCCTAACATGCTCCGCTAACTCTCCATCTCCCCACCGAGCCAACACCCACCACCACCCCTCACCACCCTCTGTGTTTCTGGGTAATGTGAGCCAGCAGCCGTAACATTGGGGTGGGGAGGGAGAGTAGCAGGGGGCGGAAAAGGGTGGGGGGGGTTGATGTATGGTGGAACTAAAGCAACCCTGCCGATCGATAATGTAAACAGGAGCGAAGAGAGGCGGTAAATAAGGCCGACGCCTGACACAACTGTCTACCTCAGGTGACGGAGAGAGAGAGAGGGAGAGAGAGAGAGAGAGAGAGAGAGAGAGAGGAGAAGTAAGGAAGAGGAGGGTGAGGGGAATATCTAATAGGAGAAGAGAGGAAGGACGGGAGAGAGAATAATGCAGGGGTAAAAAGGATAACAGAAAAAAAGAGGAAGGAGAGGTAGAAGGAGGGATAGAAAGGAGGTGATGGAGGGAGGAGAGGGTAATGGGGGTGAGAGGAGAGGTGGGATGACTGGATGAGGTAATGGTGATGAGGGAGACAGGAGGGTGGCGACGAAGGACGGAGAGAGTGAAACAAAGATGGAGTGAGAGGAAAGGGGGGAGGAATCGGAGAGACAGAGGGGAGAGGAGCTGAGAGAAGATGGAGAGAAAGAGAGGAAGGAGAGGAACCGGCCATGGTAAACAAACAGATGATTGGGTTAAAAATCACTGTGGCAATTATAGATTCCAATTCAATTTTAGCAGAAACAGTGAATAAATTTGTTTTTGTGTGTGTGTGTGTGTGTGTGTGTGTGTGTGTGTGTGTGTGTGTGTGTGTGTGTGTGTGTGTGTGTGTGTGTAGCAGTGACATTTAGCAGATGACATGCAGATGAATGACCACCAAGTGACCCACTGTTGAACTGAACCAGCGTAGCACATACAGTAATACATACACACACACACACACACACACACACACACATACACACACACGACCCAGTTGTAAACCCGGCCACTGCTGAGTGCTGCGTTGATGCACTGACACGGCTGAACGACTTTCTGAGAGCACACACTCACTGTGGGCTGCTTCACTACTGGAGCAGTTCAGCCTGAGAGGAGAGTAAACACACACATGACAACATGAACAGCCACACAACTCACAGACAAACACACATGGAGAGCAAATATGTGCCAAACTGCCTTATTATGACTCCACTGTACTCCTTTGTATTTGTGTGGGGTTTTTTTGCTCCTTCATGCGAGACTTCATGTTTGACCACAGTAATTAAACTCGTGTCAGTGAGTGTTTCATCTGTTGTGTGTTTATCTAATTCACATGTTCAAATCTGTCTCTGCTGCTATTTCAAGAGGTTGCAGCCTTCTCCTGCCCTATAAATACAACTGTTGCCTCTCACCAAGAAATGAATCACAATTGTGATTCATCCTCACTTCTTGGAAGCTTTTAAATGTGCAGTTTTAAACCATATTGTTCAGATGTTACAGTGTTATGGGGGTGGGGGTGGGGGGGGGGGGGGGTCTGATGCTCTGAGGTACATTGATGTGAAGTTGTTTGGGCCAGTGTCTGTAAATTAGATTCATTTTGCATCAGAAGGTTTCACTGAATTTCACTGAGAAGCAGAAGATCGTGATATAATCTGATTATTATATCGTTCTACAAATGTCACTCGTCCTAATCAATAATTCTGACCAAGCTGAGAAACTGCCTGTAGCTTCAAAGAGCAGAAATAGTCAAATATGGGCAACTATTCTGAATATCAGTTCATTGTCAATGATCAATACTTGGTCTTATGATGGTAACTGAACTTTAGGCTCTGAAAAAATTAACGTGTAATAGACTAAAGATGAGCTGAGGAAAAAATCAGCAGGTAATGAAAATATTTTTTTTGCTTGACACATAAATCTGATGCCAAACAGTGAGTTATAGGCCATTGCTTTGAATATCAATTTGATTATTATTTCATATGATTTTTCATGCATGTGCCATGACTTGATATACATTCATACTGGAAAATATCCAGATTAATTTCATGGTAATTATTTAACCATAGCCTTCACATTAAGTTATTCAGTTTGACAGTTAGGTAAAACAGTTATAAATATATATAAATCCTGCCTCAAAACAGATTTTATTTATAGTCACATCTCCTTCATTGTTTTCAAGAGGTTGATCCACAATCGAATGAGTGATGGATGAAAACATCAGATGGCTGAAGTGTCTCTGCTCAGACCAGTGAAGCTACAGAACTGACAGTAAAGTACGTTACAACATGTTGTTGTAGGTGTAAGAGGAAAAAAGTCTCTGGGTGACGATGTGGCACTGAACATTTATTCTTCCTGCAGCCAGAGCTCACTGAGAAAACGTCCGTGTGTGGACACTGAGCTGAGATTCAGAGTAGATGTGGACTGAGGAGAGTCATGAGGGTTATCAAGCATGATCCTCCCACCGCTGATTACAGATGTGTCTCTGAATTAGCCCCATGACGCCTGCAGAGGGATCATCACTGATGAGAGGCTGAAGCAACGGTTCGTCACTCACACCCTGAGACCAGACACCAACTCTCTCACTCTTGCTCCTTCAGAGCCAACTGTTGCATCAAACAGCCTAAAACTACATAAAACGCCTCTGAACACACAACGACTGTGAACAATTCTTTACGCAAATCAGGGAAAAATCAGAAACGTTAGAGTTTGAGATTTTTACACTTTGACACGACTGAGGTTTGAATCTTACTTCAGCTCAGTTTCTTCTTCTGTTGTTAGTTGTCTGATATGAAAGAACTTATACAGCATAAACCTTTGATGATCTATGCAATTGGAGAATATTAGTGTCTAATAGCCTTGTCAGTGTCTAAACAGGCTTTGATTGAAGCACTTACTAGTGTTTCTGTGTGGGTCCGTGCACTCAGGCTAAGTGATTTCTCAGGGACTGCACCCTCCTTCATCATCAGCCAGCAGTTCGATGAAGCACTGTCACGTTATCCAGACAAAGTTTCCTTCAGTCCGTGTCTGTTGACTCCGCTGTGAGGAGGACTCTCAGACTTTCATCCCCACACTTCTGGTCTCGGAGACACCGAAGCATCACAGCATATCGTTTCTGATAAGTTGGCATCGCAGCGAAGCTCCTGGTTAATGATTGAGTGTATTTTACCTAAAGTGCTGCTTGATTCAAAAGAGCAAGAGAAATGCAAATCCTGTGCTGAGCACAGCACACAGCTTATGTTTGGTATGTTAGCAACCACTCATGTAAAACCACTCATCTACATTTTCCATCAGCTCTGTGAAGCGTTTTAGTGTCTTTCAGCTCCTTGTTTTGTTTTTACAGCCTGTAAATCTACTGTATTTCAGTCACTGGGAGTTTTCAGGGAGCTTCTCTTTCTGATCATTGATTGAAGGCTGTGCTGTGTTAGTGGAGCAGAATCAAACTTATACTAAAGATTACAAATAATGAATGGCACCTTTTTACTGGTGAAGAAAGATCCTTTGTGATATTTTTATGGATACGAAAACCAATTTGAATTTAATTAAATATTTTATTAAATTATATGGAATTGTATTCAAACAGCTTCAAAATGTCTGATGTCGAACGATGATTAATCAGATTTTACCAGTTCTTTTGTATCATTGTCTGATTGTGAAAAAGAGAAAAATCGAGAAAGTAAAGTTTTAAATAGTAAAAAAAGTCAAATTTTACAATAACCTGTGATGATGAAGCAGATTTTTATATCAAGCTTGTGTCAAAGAAAGTGACGTGTAAAACCTGGTTGACATGTTATCAGAATATTTACTAGCACACTTCACACATTTGAAGCAGTGTGATTGAAGTCAGAATTTTCTCTCCATCAGATTTGCATCTCAAACAGTTTGTGATGAAGGAAAAACACAGTAGAACAGTTTGTTTGGCAGCAGGAGCTCTGCTCTACAGTTTGGGCATAATGAGCAGATCCTACGTCACTGAACAAATATCCTCCACTGATTGTGGTTTTTTCTTTGTCAATGGACACAACTACAACAGTTTCTAACAGCAAACAGATGCTGGGGAAGTGAGAATGCATTTCATGCCTCTGCTATGAATTTCTGGTTTGGAAATAGGATCTTAACACTGTGTTAAGTCTTTCTGTGTAATGGCCTCCAATCTGCCGAGGGCTGGATTAAAGAGCTTCTTCTGGGCTTCTTGCAGCTTGTTAACTCTGTGTGTGTGTGTGAGAGTGAGAGAGAGAGAGAGAGAGAGAGAGAAAGTGTTGCATTAATGTCCAATATGATTAATAATTAAACTCCTATTGTTTTGACTTGTATGGAGCTAATTTCAATATCATTCAGTTTATTTTATGAACCTTTTTGAAATAAGGTCAATGTACTGAAATACAGCAGCTGTTGCCAGATCAGCAGCGTTGCCAAATTGGGTGGTTTTCCTCCCAGCAGGCCAAGTCTCTGTTTAACTGGGTGGTTAAAACGGCTGTAGAAGGCCTGAGGACTGAGGGACGCCTCTTCTACCATTTGTGTTGTTTAGCCAGTGAAAAGTTATAAAGCTGGATTCCAACGAACAGCCGTGACATGTGAGGAGGCAATACTGCACGAGGAGAAAGAGACAGGTGCACAATAACCATCTGACTAAACAGGAAGTTAGTTATGGTGGTATCGTTTATCAGCAGGGTCAACAGATACTGGGGAACCTTGAAACCACCGTTTCAAATCTGAACACGCAGACATGACAAACATATGTTTTAGATTCACTGCACTTGTCTGAGGATATGATTGTGTCCAAGGTCCATCACAAACAATCCTCCTTCTCTTTGAAGCGATACAAAACTGTGACATCTTCCCATATATATTATAAAGTAAAGTTATCACGTGTGGATAATCTTTCTAATGCCAAGTTGTGGGTTCACCTAAACTGTTACTGTTACTGTTGGATATAAAATATGACTGCACATAAGCTACAGAGTGATAATGACATTTACTGCTAAGACATCACTGTTAGTGAGGTTATGTGTTCACTGATACACAGGTTAAAATCAGGCTGGTTAATGATGGAAGGGAAGTATTGATTTATTTGATGTCAGTAAAATCTGCCGACTTCAGATCAGTATCATGAGACACTCAAGTCGAGACTGAAGCGTCAAAATTGATCTGCAAAGGAAAAAACCTGAGATTATTTCTCTTCACGGGATCCTCAGCACTGGATTCATGTGTTGTTGAAATGGAATTTTGTGTCGAGGCGGTGGTCCGGCCAGCTTTTATCACAGTGTTGGGATTCACGCTGAGAGCAACATGCTGAGCCTCATCAGAATGTGTGGTGGAGACGGCGTGGGCGTGTAGAGGCTGGTTAAACCACATCTCGACTGCAGCTCTCTGTTCCTCACTCAGCCTCTGTTTGCTGGGTGTTCTGTTCCATTCCCCTCTCTCTCTCTCTCTCTCTCTCTCTCTCTGACTCTCTCTCTCTCTCTCTCTCTCTCTCTCTCTCTCTCTCTCTCTCTCTCTGCTTTCAATTCAACACACTTCAGTTCGTTTACTCTTTATTTAATCACTTCTTCCAACTGAAATAGTTTTTTCAGGCAAAAAACAAACAAAGGTATAAATTAGTCAAGTGTTCCAGCTGCTGTGTGACAGAAAAATATGAAAAATATATTGTGCAAAGCAATTAGACACAGTGAAAGACATTATTGCTGTAAACTTGCTGAGAGAGACAAAGAAAGCTCTTTTCAATTATTGTCGTTTGTGTCAAACTCGTAGTAAAGCATTTATGTAAAAGGAGCGAGAAGCGAGAGCGTCTGTGGGAACGTATCCATCCTCTGGCGGCCGGACTGGAGGTCATCAGCTCCTGGAAACAGCGGCAGCTCTCAGGCCGTCTGCTCCGGAAGCTTCCAGGCTAATTGCAACAAAAACAAACCAGCAGATTTCTCTGTTGATTTACTAATTAATAAAGCACCTCGACAATTATTTGCATGTCACATTAAAACCAGTGACATCAGTGTATTTATGGCTGCGCATGATACTTGTACACTGTGTACGGGTGCGGACAGAAACAGCCGTGTCTCTAGCTGGAGTCCAGATTTCTGAATCGCTGCCCACAGCTCAGCTTTGTCAGCTTTCAGATGATGAGTAAGGATGTGAAGATTTGATGCAGAATCGATCTGTTACCGGGTGAAATGTTAATGTGAAATGTGAAAAACACAACAACCTTCCACCTAATGTTGTCACAAGTGAAGAGCCTGCCTGCAGTGTTGATGTGAGGGTGTTCCTGTTTGTCTTCTCTTGATGTAAGTAGTTCAGATTTTATTTTATGGGTAAAAAGATGAATGGCAAACTTCAGAGCTGCTCCACAGCCCAGAACAATAAATCAAACAATTCTCTGTGTGGAATCACCTCAGGATAACACAGCTCACTATCTGCACTCGTCTTCTTCTCTGTCTTGACTGAAGCGTTTTATAGTTTCCAATTCAAAAAAAAGAGCACAGAACTTCTTCTCTTCACTTTTCATTTCTTACATCAAATGAGTTCACTACTGAGTCAGACCTGTGTGAGGTCATCACAGTCTCCTCCCACACATCTACAAAACCAAAGACTCATGTGGCTCCAGAAAGAACTCACCTCCACTGTAAACACACTTTATTGTGCTGTAGATTTTTAAATGGATTTAATTGCCATTTTTGCTCATCAGTCTACAAATTTATTAAAAATCAGAAACTAAAATCTCTCATTTACAAAAGTAATCAGACCGTTTGCTGTAGCAGGTGCATTTAATTATCCTGGAGATGTATCCAGAACTTAGCTGGAGTCCACCTGTGGCTAATTGAATTGATTGGATTTAGACAAGTACACACCTGTGAATATAAGGTCCCAT
This sequence comes from Trachinotus anak, assembly GCF_046630095.1. Classification (NCBI taxonomy): domain Eukaryota; kingdom Metazoa; phylum Chordata; class Actinopteri; order Carangiformes; family Carangidae; genus Trachinotus; species Trachinotus anak. Next base: position 1,267,187 of record NW_027273872.1, on the reverse strand, counting down.
CATTCAAACTGTATTTTCTGGATAAAAACAAGCCATGAGTCCAAGAAAATCTCTGTGATCAGGGCAAGGATATGAGAAACTCTGAGGAGCACAGTGGCCTCAGTGACGGTGAAATAGATGAAGTTTGTGACCAGCTGGACTCTTCATGGAGCAGAGGTCCTCTGACGGGAGAACCTGTCACAAGGACGCTTATATAAGACAGTCACCCAATCACAAACTGCCAGAGCTTAGACAGAGTGAAGTCAACATCAGTATCAACCTCATGGTGACCTCAGGGGACCACAAACATCAGAAGAAGATCACATAGCTGGGAGCTGATCTCAGGGATGGGCTGAGAGTCTGAACAGCTGCTTCAGGTGTTTCTAAAGTGGCTCAGTAACAGAGGGATAAATACAGAGAGGAACCTATAAAGTGAACAAACAATTGAATAAATGCTGAACCTTTTATGCTGTTTTACTTTCACAGTCGGTTGATGGAAGCCACGTTGGGTAAAAGGCAGAAAGGCAGATGATCGCCTGCCTGGAGTTTACCAAACAGAATTTAAAGGACTTGAGGAAAAAGATTCTGTGGTGTGATGAGACAAAACATGAAACTCTCTGGGCTCAAACATCAGGCCCTGTTTATCTTCAGGCTGAAACCATCAGGGATGCATGATGGTGGCAGCATCGTGCTTGGCGGGGGGGGTTCTCATTAGGAAGACTGATCAGAAGAAGAAGAAGAAGACCTGCTGCAGAGAGCACGACACCTGAGACTGGGGGGACGGTTCACCTTCCAGCAGCTGAGACTTCAGGACACATCTCACTGCCCCTCAGTGACTCAGCCAAAGCTCAGACTTAAACCCTGATCAAGGATCTGTGGAGACACCTGAAGACGCTTCCTGTCCAATCTGATGCAGCTTTAGAGGATCTGCCAGGAAGAATGGGATCCAGATCCAGGTGTGTGAAGCTTGTGGAGATTTACCAAAGAAGACTTGAAGCTGTAGTCGCTGCCAAAATGGCTTCGACAGAGACCTGAATTAAAGCCCTAAATACCTGGAAATGACTGATTTCAAGTTTTTATTTTCAATAGATTTTCAAACGTTTCTAAAACGTGTTTTCACTTTGTCATTATGTGTTACTGAATGTAGATTGATGAGCAGAAATCAGCTTTATCCACGCAAACACAATTGTGCATGAAGTAAAGGGGCCTGACTACTTTCTGTATCTCAGGTCTGATTACAAGGCTGTTTAATCCGCTTCATTTTAGAGGATTCACAGTTTCACAAATACAGAGTTTCAGTCAATAAGAACAATAGTGTTCATCAGGCTGCACTGGGGACGTTTTGTGCCGTGACAGTGATGGCACCGCCATTGTTTGTGATGACATGTCTGCAAAGTTTCCAGGAGATTTAAGACATGGTAGACGTGTGTAGAGCATCCATGTCCTCTGCTCAGCTCAGGGCTACAGATGCATAAGGACTTTTTTATATGAACAGTGGGGCCACATCTCTATGATTCATATTTTTCAGTTGATTTATTTTAAGTGGGACTAAATTAAACATGGCTGCCATAATAAACACTCAATAAAAGGGGAATTTAACTAGGGAGCGTTTTAATTTAGAATGTATGGCACTTATATTTTACTAATTTCTCTCACACTATGTAAAGAATTGCTTCATTTGCTCCTCTCTGTGTCTCTGCAGATGTGATCCACACCGTGGGGCCGATTGCACAAGGAGGAGTTGGCGAGAAGCAGAGGGAAGCTCTGAGGTCGTGCTACAAGAACAGCCTGAAAACAGCCACTGAAAATGCTGCACGTTCTGTGGTGAGAAGGGAGGGATGAGATGAAGGGATGGTAGAGGATGATCGGACAAAAAGGGAGGGAGAAAAACAAAGAATGAAGACATAGTGAGTTTTTGTTGCACAGAGGAGGAATGAGATCAGAAACCTGAGAGTTTATGGGAAAAGAGAGAGAGAAGGTTAAAGGTAGGGAGCCACTGAAGACTGGGACACAAAGAAAAGAAAGTAAAACAGACAAAAAGGAGGCAGAGATATGTGAAAGGAAGGAAAAGAGAGAGGGACTGCAGTCAGCTCTGTGTGACGAGATTTCCATAGATGGCCGACTCCAGAGGGTTTAAAAAGAAATGTGAACTGAGAGAGAAGAGTTAAGAAATAAAGATTTTTCAAAGGAAACTGTACTCACACTGAGACAGATGCAAGGAGGGAAGAGGAGCTGCAGGTAGGAGCTCTGACTTGTAAGAAGGTTTTATGAAACACTCCAGGCAGGAGGTTTCACAACAGAACGAGGTGTTAAAGTCAAAGAAAAACACCAAGGCAACATGAAAATAAAGTCGGAGGTGGAGAAGAAGAAAGGACTCACGGAGGCTGTGGGAAGATAAACGATGAACATTTAGAGTTTCTCTTCTCAAGAGCAGAACAAAATTACACTTAATTAATTGGAAACAATCTGTATTTGTTAGACCTGCCGTTAGAGCAAGTAAAACAGATGTTGTTATAGACTGAAATTAAATCTTCACACAAGCAAAACTGCGCGTTTATGACCAAACATGAGACATTTTGAGCCAAATTAGTTGATATTTTTTAACCTGATGTCAACACAGCAACAGAGTTTTGTGTTTTTTACATCAAACCCTTTAAGCTTTTTGTTATTGGTTCACTTCCATCGACTGATATGTTTAACTTTCATCTTGAGGAACTTGTGAGTCGTGTCCTCTCCGAGTTGCCAGCATTGCAGCCTGGTTAACCGAACAGGTCTGGAGACACAGGGAGCATCCTGGCATCTGCTCGTAATTCAGTGTTTGACAGCAGGATAAAAATCTGTCAGATTTATTTTATTTTGAAGTTTACTGGCTGCTGGACTCAACTCAGAACCAGGGATGTGGCATGAACCTGCCTGACATTGATTTCAATGACTTAAAGTTACAATCCTTTAAAATGTTCTTATGTAAAGCTCCATCCATCTTGATTCTGTGAAGCCATGTGCTGTATTTTCACTGTGTAACCGCTTCTCTGTACTTTTCATTGTTTCTGGTGTAGTCTGCCTTTCCACTCAGCAGGAAACGATGCGTGCACGTACCTCAGTGTTACTGTCTGTAATTTTATCTAATTGATAAGAGCCTCGTTATCTACTGATGGTTCTCCTAGACCCACATCTGAGGCGTCTGAAGTTATGTTCCACTGCTGCTGCCTCAGACTGAAGGATAGGTTCACTTTTTTTCAAGTCTGTCTTAGAACAATACCCCCATGACCATCAGTTATTTCTGTTTGTACTGTCATAGTTGTCATAGTTCTTGCTGTCTGTGCTGGCTACAACAAAAAGAAGTCATTTGGTAAAAGACGCCCATTTGATTTGGCTAATTCTAACGAGCTAAAGTCTAATATTAGCAATGCTGAAGTGGAAATAGTTGAAATTGCTTCAAAAAGTCTTTTTGCAGTCAGTAATCATAGGAACAATTAAAGTGACTCACGGTTCACCATACTCTCACTGTAACCATACACAAAGGCATAAAAAGCCCGAAAAAAAAAAAAATACGGTGCTTTCAGTTTGGGGGGGGGGCATTTTATGCTTTTATTATATAGAAAGAGAAGAGCGACGACAGGAAACAACTGAGTGACAAATGCAACAAAAGTCCTGAAAAGAATTCAGAGTGGTATGGACATGGTTCATGGTCAGAATCAAAACACTTAACAGAGTCATTGTAAGACAGAAGAAATCTTTGAAAAGCATTCAACTGCCGACACAAGTGGTTTCATTATAGAATAATCACAGTGAGCCGTTGGATGAAGAGCAGCAGGCGACAGGCTCTTACTGCCATTTTTGAGGATGAGCACCCCCTCCCCCCAAACATATTATCAATATAAACAATTCCATTTAGCAGCCAACCCCGAGCTCTAACAGCAGGGTGAATAAACAGACATCACAGTTGTTGTTTTTCAGCAGTTTGAATGTGACTGTGGGACCTGAACTGTTCAAACACACCAGTATCACCAGTTCAACCAGGACTGAAAAGCCACAGATTATAATGTGACCTTAATATATAATATATAAATAATCACAACAGTATATGAGAGATTCTCCTCTGGTATAGTGGCCATGATACTGTAGACTTGCTATAATAATGGCTGGTTAGCACTGTTTACGTCTTTCTATACCAGGCCTCACAGAACAAAGGACTTTAAATGGTAAAAGTCAGAGTGAGAAAAGAAGCTGTTATAATAAACAAGCAGGAAAAAGACGCAATCGAGCTCCTGTAGAGTGATTTCTGAGAGAGAGAGAGAGAGAGATGGTGTGTGTTCATCAACAGACTGTAACCACTGTTTGTTTGCCATCTTTTCTCTGCAGGCTTTCCCTTGCATCTCCACTGGAATCTACGGTCAGTGTCTGTGTGTGTGTTGTGTGTCTGTGTGTGTCTGTGTGTGTCTGTGTGTGTCTGTGTGTGTTTCTGTATGTGTGTCTGTGTGTGTCTCTCCTCCTCAAACCAGAACAAATATATGACATTTTCATCTGTTAAGTAATGTGTGTCTGTGGGTGTCTATGTGTGTGTCTGTGTGTGTGTGTGTGTGTGTGTGTGTGTGTGTGTGTGTGTGTGTGTGTGTGTGTGTGTTTGTGTTCTTGGATTTACTCATGTTGTGAGGACCTAAGACACAGACACACAGTCCTGTGAAAGTCAGTTCATTAACTACAACCTCCAACATAAGAACATAATGAGGGAATGTTTTTAATGAATGTAAAGTTGTAAAATGCTAAAAGAGTAAATCAGTCAAATGTTCACTGTCATCATATTTAATTAGTTTCCATCAGTTTTCACACATGGCAGCTGAAGCATGATGAATGTTTTTATAGTTACGTAACTCGAAGCAGCTGCTTAATGTAAAGTAAAGATCATGGTCGTGGTTCAATCTTAAAAAAGTCAACAGTGAGTTGAGCCACCAGACAGGAAGTGTTTGCTTTTTAAATATTTAATCAAAACCATGATCTTTCCTCAACCTTTAACCAAAGTGTTTTAGCAGAGCAGACTAAACCACACATGTGATTTAACAAACAAACCACAGTGTAGAAATCCTGCAGTCTGTGGTCCCGCCCTCCAGCCTGACCCCCCACAGGACTGAGTTATACAACAACAGAACCTTTCCTGCTCTGGAGAAAAAGATGCTGCTGAAAGTAATCAGACAGCAATTACATCCCCCAAAACATATTTATTATTTTTCATCATTAAAGTAAGTGACCTCACGTAATTCCCAGCACAGCTCTGCCCAGCTGAACTCTAACAAGGTCTAATCAGCTGGAAAGATTGAAATCGCCTCTGTGGCTGCGTATGTCCGTGAAGTGGGAAACAGCAGTGACATTTATTTCCACTAAGAGTTCCTCAATTTCTTCAAAATATATTTAGTTTTCAGTTTTTTTACAGGTCATCTGTAGCATTATAAAAAAACTACTGCTGTGATTGGCTGGAAGTCGTTAAGCACCACTGCTGTCTTATCTTCCAGTTCTGTCACATCTCAAAGTGATGGATTCAGTTTCCTGCTTGAGCAGCAGTTAAGTCACATCTGTACCTGTAAAACCCCGAACAATCCTCGTTTCTTTCCTCCAACGAAATGAGAAAAAATGTCTTCAGAAATTCTCTGAAAATATTCTTAAAAAGAGCAAATGATCAACAGAGTCTTAAAGCTGCTCTGTTTGGTAAAGGGGGGTTAACCCTTTGTTACGCTCCCAACTCCCTGACTGCTGCAGAGTACTCGGGGAGAGAAACATGGAGAAACGTGGATACCTCACTGAGTCAGTCCGAACTTCTCCTATTTCTAGCAATGGAAGAGACAACCAGCCCTCACAGCCCCCCCCCCCCCCCCCCCCCCCCCCCGGGAGTGTTTAAACACTATCCTTAACTCTCCCTCCTGCCAGTGTGAAGGGGGATTACAGTCAATCTGACACAATCTCTGGCCTAATCTGTCTTAATCTGCTGGTCTTAATCCAAGGCCTTAATCTGAGAACCACCTCTGGGCTGCAGGAGATAATGTGACAAGTGCCACCGAGTGGCTCAGCAGGCTGGTTCAACAGAAACACTGATACTGGAAACAAGCACGTGAAGGGAAACACAGCCAGTGTGCACAGGCACAGACAGACTGCTGCTGCTGCAACCAGTAAACACAGGAAGTAAACAAGTGAAAACCACCATCAGGACTCACACACACACACACACACACACCTGAGCAGGTGGACCATGTGTGTGCAGAGGCTTTAAGGCGACACTTATTTTTTTAGATGATCTGATTTAAATGTAAACTTTGCCATTTTTCTCCATCAAGCAGTAAAATGGTTCATATAACAAACCACAGTGGGTCCATCTTCACACTCCGTGTTATCACATCCCAGTGTGCAGTGTGAATACTGCACATGTTTATTTTGATGCTACGTTGAAACAGTACATTGTTCAGTGTTAATTTGGCCTCCATGCCTCCCCCTACGTTCTGATGCCAAACACTCTTGATGTATGGAATAACTACTGTGTAATCACACAGGGTGTGTTTGTTTGGGCTGAGCAGTTTGGCCAGATGATGAATTTTCACTGCCTTTGTGTTGCTTTTCCAGCAGCGGGGATATTTTTCTAGCAGTGAAAAGTCTCTGCAGCTGAAGGAATAAAGAAGCAGCGCTGTCGTCTTCCTCCATCTGTCTCCTCGTAACCAACAAGTGTGTTCTGTCTGCATCAGGCCCAAATAGGCAAATAGTGAGAAAACACAGAGCACAGTGTTAGAACAGTGGAAGGACGAACAGATACCTGTCAGGGGAAAAAAAAAACGAAATGTGCAGACGACGATGAACACACACAGAGAAACACACAGATCTGTCGCTGCACCTGTTCCTGCAAATTGTGTGTATATTTCTGATGTTGTGTGTGTGTGTTTGTGTAGGATATCCACCTGAACAGGCTGTGCACGAGGCATTAGCAACTGTGAGGGAGTATCTGGAAGCAAATCATGACAAGGTGCGTGTGTGTGTGTCTGTGTGTGTCTGCATGACTGTCAATTTCACCCGACCATCTCCTCTAGGTATTATTCCTTTCACAGCTGTTGTTTTTGTTTTCTGGTGAGAGCGAGGGGAAAGGGTGTACTGAGAAAACACACACACACACACACACACACGCCCAAGTCCTGGCTCTCATGCTCATGGCAAAGTCTGCGTTTTAATTAGCTCCTTGCGGGACTAAACCACATACACGCACACACACTCGCTCTCCGGAGAAACAGCAAGCAGAGAAAAGACAAAATGATGGAATAGATGACTGGAGGGGAGGGACGTGGGTGGGGGGGGCAGTGGAACAAAGAGGAAACTTTCCAATCAGTCGTTTACATGCTTTAAACTCTCCTCCCCTCTTCCTCCGTCTCCTCTCAGGTCCCCTCCCACTCCTCTTGTCGGTCTCCCTCTCTGTAACCACCTCCCAGAGAGGCTGTTGACGATGTTATTGTTAGCGCCGCTGTCTCCAGAGTCTCTGTAGCAATACCACACAACTGATGGCGTCAGCTGCTCTGAGCTCAACAGACGAACAGTAAACGTCACGTCTCACCATAAAGACCAGAGTCAACCAGCCTTCAACGCCTGAAAATAAGACCAGAAAGCCAAATCAATGAGACGTGTATTTACACTCTGCCCAGAAATAGTTCCACTGTGTGTTTTTTAAGGGGGGGGGGGGGGGGGGGGGGGGGGTTATTGTAAACAAATGAGGATGTGAGACCTAGTTAATTTGCATACATATAAAGTAAGAATGCTCACCAGAGGAAATTGAGTTTACTCTTTAATTGAACTGCCTCGGTTTTACAGTGTGTTTTGTTGGGCTTGCTCTGGCTTGATGTAGAAAATGAAAATGAAAATTGCAGACACACTAAGAAACAAAAATGGACCCAAGACACGGGGTAATGAGCCAACATGCTGCACCAAGTGTAATAATAAAAATGCTGCAAGAAACTAACAACCAAGGCAGTTTATAAGTTCAGAGTTGTTATGTTTTACATATTAGAGTCAAAGTTGATCTGAAAGTTTCAGCAAAAGTGATGAATGACATTTGAGAAAACAGTCTCACAATGAGGAGCATTTACTAGCTGTTTGTGATCTGATTTCAATCAGATCACATGGTCTTCGTCATTATCCCCCAGGTTACTGCTGCTATCACTGTGAAGCCCAATTACAGCTTATTATTGTCATTATTTTCATGATGATGATAATTGTAGCAGTGGCATCACAATTCTTATTATTTTCTAATAATGTGCTCTTCATTAGACAGAAGCAGACATGGATTTTATCAGCTGTAACGGCCACTGGCAGATTTTATCAGGTGTAGACAGTTAGCATAAATACTGTATGTACTCAATGGTTGCACATATGATATTGTGCTAAAAGGCTAAAGCTAACAAATCAGCAGCTCCGACTGTATTTTAAAGCTGCTGGTAATGAAGAAACATCACTGTTCTGCAGTAGAGCTGGTTAACCGATCTGATAACTCATACATGCTACAGATGTGACACTACCTCAGGTCACCTCGGCGGGGGCAGCTGGGGCGTCAACCTTCCCAAACCCAACAAAGAGCAGCACAGAGCTGCAAACATGAACGTAAACTCTGACACCATCTTCGTCCTCGTGAGAAAATACTGCAGAAAATACTGCAGCTGACGCAGCTTTTGTTTCTATAACAGAAACAAGTACCTGCAAAAACTGTGAGTTATTAATAAGCTAACTCTTGACCTTGGAAGTAATGCTCAGTTAGCCGCTCATGCAGACTGTTCCAAGAGCAGCACGCTGCTGATGAACACTCTGTTGCATTAACACAGGTACTGGTTGCTGAGCTGTGATTGGAGAGTCGCTGTTCAGGGGAGGATTTTAGCAAACAGTGTTTCAGCTCGTCCTCTGCAGCAGATCAGTGACTTCACAGTCAACCATGTGAAAAATAAACTTAGCTGTAGACTGACTTTCTGTTTGAGGGGGAATATTTACAGGCTCTGTGCTTCCTTTAAAGACAGGCAGTTCTGACAGAGCCCATTACATTCACTTGATGTTATTGTTAGCTTTAGCATCTCCAGGGTCTCTGTAGCAGTCGTATCAAAATGAGTTCCCACTGCTGCTGTTTTCTGGAGGCCATTTTGCATCTCTCCTCACAAGTATTTGCCTTAATTTGAATGAGGGAGGCTGCAAAATGGCGCAAGTGGAGGCAGCTCTGCGTGGGGGTTAGAGATTTTGAACCTTAGCCCAGGGAATGTAGTTACTTACCACACATTTCCATATCTTCCCTTTTAGCCTCCATTCAAATTCTGGCGAGTGATGGTAATTGTGCAACAAGCTGTTACTGAAAAACACGGGCTGCGGGCTAGCAGGCTGCTGAAATGACTCTGAGAGCAATGAGAGCAACTCCCACACCAGGCAGAACGTGATGGAACAGCCCGACTATAAACTGCAGCCCCTCACCCAGAAAAACCCCAACCTTGGTGGAAACAATGATGTTTGTCAGAGTCTGAGAAATTAGAGAGTACAGTGGAGTTTATATCCCTGGAAGGATAAAACAGATAGTGCTGTGTACTGCACTGGATGTCCAGATATTATAGAGCATAATGTAAATATTACAGACTGCAGAGCCAGGATCTGAAGAACAGGAGCACAGAGATAAAGGTTGTTGTAAAATAGCTGCACTCACACGACCAGTGTCTTAGTGTTATTTGAAAGCTATTATGTTTATGGCTGTGTGTGTGTGTGTATGTGTGTGTGTGTGTGTGTGTGTGTGTGTGTGTGTGTGTGTGTGTGTGTGTGTGTGTGTGTAAAACTCACTCAGGGGCACGATGCACCAAAACACACAGTTACTTTTGTCTCTACTATGCACACATCCACAGCCACACACTTGTACAACACCAGTAAAGACCTACACAGAACTCCTCCTTCTCTCTACCCTCTTCCTTTCATTCTCTCTCTCTCTCTCTCTGTCACTCACGCACACTTTCTGGCTGTCTCTCTCCAGCACTGTGTCCTCAGTACACAGTGTAATAAGCGCTGTCTTGTGTCATGATCATAATAGCAGGCTAATAGGGGAGTAATGGTCTGATGCATTAGCTGCACAATGTCGCACACTGTTACATTGTTCCCCCTCTGCTATTGATGAATTCATGGTTATTGCATATGCTTGTAATAAAGGTCAATGTGTGTGTGTGTGTGTGTGCGTGCGTGCGTGCGTGCGTGCGTGCGTGCGTGCGTGCGTGCGTGCGTGCGTGCGTGTGTGCGTCAGCTGGACAGAATCATCTTCTGTGTGTTCTTGCCCACGGATAAAGAACTGTATCTGCAGAACCTCCCGCTCTACTTCCCTGCTGGTGAGTTCTCTGTCACACACACACACTCACACACACTCACGCACACACTTGCCTATATACAGCGATGACAGCTCAGCCCAGCTCAATTTAGCTACACACACTAATAGAGACACACACTGTGGTGTGATAAATACTCTGCATCATCTGCTGTGTGCTATTTGCACATTCAGTACATTCACACATACACAAGACCATTAGACACACTGTGTGTATATACAACACACTTAATTGTGTTTAATTATAGTAAATAAACATACACATTGCTACACACACACAATGCAGTGGCATACACAAAAGTTAGATGCACATAAACGCACACAGTGGGAGAGGTGGGTTTAATCACCTGTAACACTGACGTACTGTACAGCTGATGCATATTGTCTGCTGATTGGCTCGGCCTCTCTCATCACAGTCTGAGAAACTGCTTCGTTGCTTTGTTATTGTTCCACTCGTGGATTTATTTCATTTATTGATTCAATCAGTTCAGTTCATCAGAACATGAATCCCTGTGACTGATAATCATTGTCAGACGTTCTGGTTCCAGTGAGTTAAGACAGTATGTCCTGTTGTGGTTTGGAATAATTTCAGTGAGAGAAAACAAGAAAAACAAAAATATTTCTTCTGTTCATATTTATTGCCCCATTAAAAATCAGACAGTTGTTGTTTTCCTTTTCTGACGTTTTTACTGGAGCAGCCGTTCACACTTTTAATGAGATGCAAGAACAAGGCTAAGAACAGTCGAGATGACACGATTTGGACTTTAAACATATTCATTATGGAGCCTGAGTGTGACCCCAACATTCAATGGTCGGTACAATAAAAAGATTTAAAGGAATAGTTCAACATTTTAGAAGCTACACTGCTTTGTTTTAACAGTGACCTTGTGTCAGTCTGTGTGTTTTTTTTTCATGCATTCACAAACATTACGACACTGAATAACTTTACACTCGTGTAACTGCCTGAGAGAGAGAGCACTGATCTGTGTGGGTTCCATGAAGTCCTCCCTGTGTTGGTTTATGGATGGTTTCCTCCTCTGAAGATGTTTAGTTGTGACTTTCAGCCTCCTGACGGGAGCAGGACCAACCCTGATCTACACGCAGCAGGGAAACAATCTGGATTCAACCAGAACTGGAATCTGGCACCAATGAGCCAAGAAACTTGCGTCCCCCCACAGATGAAGGGAATATGATTGGTTACCTCTTAACAACGCTGCAGGTGAAGGTCTGGGGTTTATTAGACCCTCAGTAACGGTCCGCTCTCGTGGTCAGTGAGTTGGATGCAGAAGAAATGTGAAGCTGTAAATATATGAGCGACTCTCAACCTACAGGACTGAAAGAACCTGCTGCTCAGGTCTCAGAGTCAGAAACCACACAGAACCTTCCAGCCTCAGAGAACTGGTGGAGCTCAGGAGTTGGCAGGTGGAAGCTGCAGAGGGCCGGCAGCGTATCAGGCAGGTGGTTGTAATGTTTTGGCTCATATACAATACGTGAGTAAGTGTAAATGACATTACACCTGAATTTTCTCAGCATATTAGACACCTGATGTGAAAGGTGTGAATGGGGAACTGTGAGGACCAGGCTGAGGGAAGCGACGCACACTCACCACACTCAGCTGTTATCATCTCACTGTCAGGACCAACAGTGCGTTTCTCAAGATGCTGAACTGTTCCTTTAAAGGCGTGAAGACCTTGTTGGAAACAGTGAGCGACCAAAAAAACGTTCTGAATGTTTGTGTGTGTGTTTCCGTCATTTTCCAAGTTCAATGTTGGAAAGTTGTTTCTCACCCACTCATCTGTGTTTTCTTTCGTTTCTGTGCCCGCCCCTTTAGCCTGACCAATGACAGCAGCTCATTGTTCAGGTAACCTACACGGCGTTTGTCAACATGTAGTTTTCTCCATTAAGAGAAATAACTACATTTAGTGTGTGTGTAGTTAGGCAGCTCTAACCCCGGTGTGAATGGTAAATTGTTTGTCATAGAGCGGAACCCTAACATTTTCTCCAGCCAGCACTTGTCATATTTTGGGAATAAATTGCCTGCTTTTGTGCCTCAGTTAAATGCAAATGGCTTTTTGCATTCTGTGCAACCCTGAATGAAAGTAATAGGCACTACTGGCCTGAAGCCGGCTAGTGGACAAACTTTTGCTGAGGGAGAAAATGTTAAAAGCCTTTTCCTCTAAAGGTGAAAAATGTTTAAATGAAAAAGTATGAAAACGGAAACAAAGCCTCCAAGGTCCTTTCTGTCTCACATGCTTTTCAAAATAGACTAAAAAGAAAGTAGTGTGCCATTATTGCAGATTGATCTGTGTGGTTAAATGAAGTTTGGTAAATACGTAAATTTTATGTTGGCTCGAGCTGTGACATGATGACTTCACCCATTTGTTTTGATTACACTTGTGATTGATAGGGTTATAATGCCCAGCAGTCTGGGCTCCTAAGCATGATCAGTCATTCACTCAATTATTCAAATTAAGCATTGGTATTACAACTGCAGCCATAACCTCTAATGACATGCTTTACCACTGCTATAAATCAAACTCACCTCTCGACTCCAAAACATTTTGAGTGCAAGGTCTCAACCATCTCATGCTTTCATAAAACAGACAGATATTTTTTTCATGTGCAGCTGCTGCTACAGCAACAAACTCAAGACCACGAAAAACAGGAAGCTGCTGGGGACAAATCCTACAAAGGTTTGGCTGTGGAACCCTGCATCTAATTTCTGAAATAAATCTTGCATTTACCTGAATTATTCAGACGGAACTGGGTCACGCACACTCTTATTGTTAATACACAGTAAGAAGTTAGCAGTGTAAACACCTGTAGACCTGAACTGGTGCCTTTACAACCGACCTCTGTCTGTGGTCTTTAGCCCTTAGAAAGTAATTACACTAACCAGTTTATTTCATTTTAATAATTCCACCCTCCAGCGTCATGTGACTGATAGTTAGTAGTAGTTAGTAGCTATGAATGAACTGAAATGAGAAAAGTTAACAGCACAGATTTAACGACAGACGATTCTTTATTCACTCTACAACAAAAAAGAAAAGCCAACGCAGCAGTGAGGCTGAGCCGTGTTTAATTTTAAATGAAAGGAGACGTTTCATGGTTCCACTGGCAGGAAAGTCAATGCAACAGCGAAATGCCCCTGGGGTTTGAATATATCACTCAGTATAACACTGATATGTGTGTTACTCAATTACCTTTACAGTTCAGAGCGTGTTTTGATACTGGTCAGTTACAACAGCAGCAGTTTCACATCAAAAAACGAGCACAGTGCAGCACATAAGACAAGATAAAAACTTGCCATAAACTGAGGATTTAAAGTATTTCACTCACATGCCCTGACAGACGAGGAGTTAAAGAGGAGTAAGAGAGAAAAGAGGAGCAGCCTATTAAAATAAGAGCAGAATCCAATCAACTCTGCAGCTGTATCTCTCATATAAGCTTTAAACTCAGACACTGGGTTAAGAGTCTTAATTTTTGATCTTTTGCAGACAGTAGTGGCTGATACCAGGAAGGATTTCTCTCTCGTTTCGATGCCAACTTCAGGGAAGATCAGCTGCTAAAAATAATGGGACCTCAAACTGTGATGCCCCTGTGCTCTCTGCTTTATACAAAAACCCAAACACAGTGTGCAGCGTTTGAGTTTACTAAGGAGGGTTTTGTAGATAAAAATTTAACAATGACAAAAAAGCACCAAACCCACACTAATATACAGTATAATGTGCAGTTGTGAGTATGAGTTTAACAGTTTGTCGTAAATGTTGGTTCCTTGAACCCCTCACCATTCATACTCAGACAGACAAAAATGGAACAGAAGCTTTTTTCTATTTGGTGTCAAAGAGGAGAGTTTATATCTGCAGCAGAGCTTCAGTTTGCAGTTGGAGAGAAAGTCTGTCATGATTCACAGTCTCCACACTCTCAGTGAGCACGTTTCTGCAGACTTAAAGGAAGTTTCATTTTGACAGTCAAACAAATAAATTTACATTTTACCAAACTATTTCTTGATCTCTTGCAGCTGCACTAATATACACTCACCACTAACATGTATTTATTTAGTAACAATGGATCAAATTCCTGTGAGAAAAAGTGTCACTCACAGTAACAAAGCCACAAATTGATCACCTGCTCTTTCCATAGTGGAGCATTTAGCAGCAGCAGCTGGTGCAGAACAAAACAGAGCTGAAAACAAGGTGAATATTAGACTCATATTCAGATGTGGACAGAAACTAGAGCCTACATGAAAGTTAATGTTGTTCAGTGTGTCAGTAGAGAACTGTTCTCTAACATGTTCTCTCAGTGACTTTTTGAGGTCATAATATATCAGTTTACAGTTTGTCCCCAGCAGGTAAAGAAGCAGTTAATGTTGCTCCACAGGATTAAAGGTAACATTAGCTTTGATTTGATGGTCAAACTGTAAAGTTGTTTTATTTAATGAATAATGAACCACCAGCTTCAGAGTTATAGGCCTGTTTTCTTATGTCTGTGATGAGACAAAATCTGAGCTTCCGCTCAACGTTTTAAAGTTTCAGCAGCAACACTCTGCACTTGAACCATGAGATCAGCACTTTCTCATCTTCACACTGGGTCAGTTGACTAAAAAGAGGTTATTTTCCAAAAAGACAGGTGTGTCCCTTTAAAAAGTCTGTGCTAGCTGTTGGTGTCTTTCTCCTCTAATGGATGTGCAGCAGATTTTGTAGCAGCAGTGAGCGAGCAGTAGCGGTGCTTGGCTGGTAGATGGACCGGAACTGTCTGTCTGTGTGACAGAGCTGCTGCAGGCAGGCCTCCAAGTCTCCGCTATAAACCTTATGTGTCTCCAACAACTGGCAATACCCACACTAGCTGTCTGTTTGATGTGTGTGTGTGTGTGTGCACACGTGTGTTTGCATGTTTTGAGTGTGTCTTTAGCCATGTTGGACTGAGGGTGACTAATCCTCACTAACAGATCCCTCTGAAGCAACCGGACACCCTAAAAGCCAAAAAACAGCTGCATGACCAAGGTAAAATGCTCTCTTCTCTTATTTTACTGTTTTCTCTCTCTCTCTCTCTCTCTCTCTCTCTCTCTCTCTCAGCTCCCACAGAAGCTGCTGTCAAGAGTAAACTCTGAGAGTGGGTCTGTCAGATTTTGCTGCTATGGATAGACACCGCTACGCTCAATATCCAGATTCCTCCTCCCCGCTGGCGATGCAGACCGAGACCTTCCTCAGCCGCAGGATAACTCCTAAATGGATGATAGCTTTTTTTGAAGTGCTCGCTGGCTTTCCGCAGATGTTGATTCGTTTCTCTGTTTTTTCCACTAATGGTTGAGGTGAATAAAGGTGTCAAGATGAAAGTGTATAATGATGTTGATAATCTTCATGAAAAATGGACTGTGAGCACCTTAAGCTGCACTCTAACTTGACCTTTATTGTTTGTGATCAGAGAAAGCTTTGCATCAGTCCCCCAACCTCCTCTGAGTTATGTGTCCCATGTGCTTTTTGAATATTGAGATTTCACTGTGTGTGCATGTGTGTGAGACAATGACAAAAAGCTTATTAAAACGAATCACACAGGCCTCTGGTGTGTGTGAATTGATTATTTCTCAGGACGCAATACAAGTCAGTGAGCTGAGCATCACAAGGGAACACTTCACATGAATATTTCCTTCCTCGTTTTCTCTCGTCTGTATGTGAAGGAGACACGAAGAGGGACTTTGTTTATCTGTCAGCAGCGGTGGAAAGTAAATTTATTCTGTTCTTAAGCACAATTTTAAGGTAGCTGTACTTTAGTATTTCTCTCATGCTTTTTTTACCTCTACTAAAATATTAAGTGTCCTACTGCACTATATTTATTTTATTTATTTGAACACTATAGATACTAGTTAGTTTGAAGATTCAGATTTTACACACAAAGCACATCTGCTTCTAAAATGATGGTTTGTTAGATTAAACTACGCAGTAATTCATAAACCAGGCCAGTAGTTGCATCAATAATCTCTGTTGTGTGGTTAATATCAAAATGATATTTATAGTGTGTTTAGTGTTTTTCCAATAATAATAACCAGTATGTCAGGATACAGAAAATGTATTATAATAAAAGAGATAAGACAAAAGTCTCCACCCACGTAAATCAAAAACTTCAGCAACTAGTTTATAATTAAAAGGTTAGTATCTCTCATAATGGTAAAATCTGTTTATATTGTGACCATATAGTTCCATAAGCTGTAATACTGAATTATCTCTGAGCCCTTTTCATCATAAATATTAATAACAAGTAATAATTTGACAAAAATACAACATGCACGTAATATACAAATAATTCTGAGGGGACCTTCAGAACTGGAGCTGTCTGGAAGTTTTGGCCGGGGTCTCCTGCTGGGGGTGGGTGGTGGTTATGGTGGTGGTGGTGGTGGTCTCCTGCTGGGGGTGGGTGGTGGTTATGGTGGTGGTGGTGGTCTCCTGCTGGGGGTGGGTGGTGGTTGTGGTGGTGGTGGTGGTGGTGGTGGTGGTCTCCTGTTGGGGGTGGGTGGTGGTTATGGTGGTGGTGGTGGTGGTGGTCTCCTGCTGGGGGTGGGTGGTGGTGGTGGTCTCCTGTTGGGGGTGGGTGGCGGTGGTCTCCTGTTGGGGGTGGGTAGTGGTGATGGTGGTGGTGGTGGTCTCCTGCTGGGGGTGGATGGTGGTTATGATGGTGGTGGTGGTCTCCTGCTGGGGGTGGGTGGTGGTTATGATGGTGGTGGTGGTCTCCTGCTGGGGGTGGGTGGTGGTTATGATGGTGGTGGTCTCCTGCTGGGGGTGGGTGGTGGTTATGATGGTGGTGGTGGTGGTGGTGGTGGTGGTCTCCTGCTGGGGGTGGGTGGTGGTTATGATGGTGGTGGTGGTGGTCTCCTGCTGGGGGTGGGTGGTGGTTATGATCAGAGATGGACAGAGTACTCGGCCTCAGTACTTGAGTAAGAGTACAAATACTACCGGTCAAAATTTACTCCGTTACAAGTAAAAGTAGCTCAGTCTAAATGTTACTCGAGTAAGAGTAAAAAAGTACTTGCTTTTAAAGGTACTTAAGTATCCAAAAGTACATGCTTTTAAATTTACTTTAAGTAAAAGTAAGAGTAAGAGTAAACTTCTTATTTTTCACATCAATGAATTACTATAATTTTTTCTTAATGAATTTAAGGACCTTTTAAGTCTTGTTTCTGAGAATTAACTCTTTGAAACCACCTGCACTGATGTGCCTGCTTTTAGAACCACAGTGTTTTATAAAGCCTGCAGAAACACCATAAGAACAAATAAAATGAATGGGATCATAAGAGGACAGCAGATGTTGCAGATGCAGTGTTTATTAACAATCATTAAAACTGTAACCAAATGAACCTGCACCGTCCAACTAACTCTCTATCATTTCGCTAAGTTGGGAACTGGAACCCCCTCAAAGACCAATGTTGTCCCCAGACCACTGGTTGAGAACCACTGCTTTACAAAAACTACATCTCTGCTTTCAATAACTCAATGTTGAAGTCACTTGACTTTCCAGGAAGGACATGTACCAGTACAATATAGGAGCACAACAAACTCTGTCTCCCCATGTCTGTCTTGTCTGTCTCCGTGCCTGTCTCCCAATGTCCGTCACCCCATGTCTGTCTTGTCTCCCCATGTCTGTCTTGTCTTGTCTCTTGTCTCTATTATCCGCCTTTACGTAGATCCCAGTGGAGAGCGTGCACTGTGATAGGTTTCATTCTTTGACAAACACAGCTTGTGTCCAATAGTATTTTAGAATTAAAAAAAAAAAAAAAAAGAGCAGACCTGAAAGTAACGAGTACTTTTCAGCCTTCCTAGAAATTTACTCGAGTAAAAGTAAAAATATTTGTCTTGGAAATGTATTCAAGTAAGAGTAATAAGTACCAAAGAAATCTAATACTCAAGTAAAGTACAAATCCTCTGGATATGTACTTAAGTACAGTACTCAAGTAAATTTACTCCGTTACTGTCCACCACTGGTTATGATGGTGGTGGTGGTCTCCTGCTGGGGGTGGGTGGTGGTGGTCTCCTGCTGGGGGTGGGTGGTGGTTATGATGGTGGTGGTGGTGGTGGTGGTCTCCTGCTGGGGGTGGGTGGTGGTTATGATGGTGGTGGTGGTGGTAGTGGTGGTGGTCTCCTGCTGGGGGTGGGTGGTGGTTATGATGGTGGTGGTGGTGGTGGTGGTGGTGGTCTCCTGCTGGGGGTGGGTGGTGGTTATGATGGTGGTGGTGGTGGTCTCCTGCTGGGGGTGGGTGGTGGTTATGATCAGAGATGGACAGAGTACTCGGCCTCAGTACTTGAGTAAGAGTACAAATACTACCGGTCAAAATTTACTCCGTTACAAGTAAAAGTAGCTCAGTCTAAATGTTACTCGAGTAAGAGTAAAAAAGTACTTGCTTTTAAAGGTACTTAAGTATCCAAAAGTACATGCTTTTAAATTTACTTTAAGTAAAAGTAAGAGTAAGAGTAAACTTCTTATTTTTCACATCAATGAATTACTATAATTTTTTCTTAATGAATTTAAGGACCTTTTAAGTCTTGTTTCTGAGAATTAACTCTTTGAAACCACCTGCACTGATGTGCTTGCTTTTAGAACCACAGTGTTTTATAAAGCCTGCAGAAACACCTATAAGAACAAATACAATGAATGGGATCATAAGAGGACAGCAGATGTTGCAGATGCAGTGTTTATTAACGATCATTAAAACTGTAACCAAATGAACCTGCACCGTCCAACTAACTCTCTATCATTTCGCTAAGTTGGGAACTGGAACCCCCTCAAAGACCAATGTTGTCCCCAGACCACTGGTTGAGAACCACTGCTTTACAAAAACTACATCTCTGCTTTCAATAACTCAATGTTGAAGTCACTTGACTTTACAGGAAGGACATGTACCAGTACAATATAGGAGCACAACAAACTCTGTCTCCCCATGTCTGTCTTGTCTGTCTCCGTGCCTGTCTCCCAATGTCCGTCACCCCATGTCTGTCTTGTCTTGTCTCTTGTCTCTATTATCCGCCTTTACGTAGATCCCAGTGGAGAGCGTGCACTGTGATAGGTTTCATTCTTTGACAAACACAGCTTGTGTCCAATAGTATTTTAGAATTAAAAAAAAAAAAAAAAAGAGCAGACCTGAAAGTAACGAGTACTTTTCAGCCTTCCTAGAAATTTACTCGAGTAAAAGTAAAAATATTTGTCTTGGAAATGTATTCAAGTAAGAGTAATAAGTACCAAAGAAATCTAATACTCAAGTAAAGTACAAATCCTCTGGATATGTACTTAAGTACAGTACTCAAGTAAATTTACTCCGTTACTGTCCACCACTGGTTATGATGGTGGTGGTGGTCTCCTGCTGGGGGTGGGTGGTGGTGGTCTCCTGCTGGGGGTGGGTGGTGGTTATGATGGTGGTGGTGGTGGTGGTGGTCTCCTGCTGGGGGTGGGTGGTGGTTATGATGGTGGTGGTGGTGGTAGTGGTGGTGGTCTCCTGCTGGGGGTGGGTGGTGGTGGTCTCCTGCTGGGGGTGGGTGGTGGTTATGATGGTGGTGGTGGTGGTGGTCTCCTGCTGGGGGTGGGTGGTGGTTATGATGGTGGTGGTGGTGGTGGTCTCCTGCTGGGGGTGGGTGGTGGTTATGATGGTGGTAGTGGTGGTGGTCTCCTGCTGGGGGTGGGTGGTGGTTATGATGGTGGTGGTGGTCTCCTGTCAGGAGCTTCTCCATCGTTGTCTTTACGGCAGCAGAGGTCATAATACGGCCTCAGGGCAGCGCTGCGTCTTCCGGGCAGAGTGAAGGCGACCGTGACCGGAGAGTGACGAGAAGGGCCGAGGCTAGCTGTTAGCATGCTAACCTCAGTAACCGTGATGGAGGCAGGAGCCGACACTGTCGTTGACTTGCACCACTGGAGGCAGCTGTTGGTGAGTAAAGGAAAGAAGTTTGATGCTAAACTCGTAACGTTTCTTCTCGACTGGTAAGTAGCTGTTAATGCTAATGTTAGCCATGTGGCTACAGCTAAACTATGGTAAACCTGTTAGCAAACAGTTTAAACACATCCAGCAGTTCCAGAGCAACATTAGCATCCATTTGAAGGCCAGTATTCTCCACCTTTTAGCTCAGCTTTTGGTCTCTACCAGCTCCTGAGGGAAACATTTGGCTCTTTATCTGCTAAACGCTTCACATGTTCACCATGTGCCTGTGATCTGGAGCTGGGCAGGTTGTGTTTCCTCTGAGAACAGCTGCCTGCTGTTTGAAATCAACAACAGGATGAAATGAAACTGGCTGAGCTCCATATTCAGGTGATTCTGTAGGTTCCTCACTTCATCCTTTTACATGTGCTGTGTATCAACATTTATGCTATATATTTTATTTTATGAAAAAATATTTAATGAAAATTTTGTTAATAATCCATGACATTTTGAATGTAAGACTCTTATTTACTCTTATTGTAATTAAGTATTATGTTGTATTGTCAGTACTTTTACTTGAGTAAAGCATCGGAGTACTTGCTACCAGCGATATCATTTTCCACCTTCATAGCTTCTCTTTTTTTGGATGACTGCAGCACCTGTTCATTTTTAACAACAATCATCAACCCCCCTCCCTTCTCTCCTCCTTCCTTTGTTTCCTTTTTGTCTTCATGTTGTCCAAATCCCATCTACCCTGTCTGCCTGTCACTACGCACCATATGTGTATTTATCCCAGCACCATCATGCTTCTCCCTGCAGCGCATCTGTATGAGGTTTTAATTGTTTGTTGCAGGATGTGGCCGTCACGTGTCGGCGGGACGCAGGCGGTGATTTGTGTGAAGTGAAATGAGTGTTTAGCGAGCCACCGTCCCGCCCCATGACTTTCATTTGCCAACAACCATCTTTATTGATTCCAAACAATCTGCCACGGTGGCGCAGACGCACAGGGAGGAGGGAGGTGGAGAGCTGGGCCAGAGGAAGGAGAGTGGTTGCAGGAAAAAATAAACTACAAAGAATATCAACAGGAAATTGGGAGAAGCCCCCATTTTGTATAAAAGCATCATCTGTCACAAAGGGGATTGTCTTTTCCTCTCGTGAGCGCTTTGATTCTCCCTGTGTCTGGGCCTCTTCTGATTCTTCTCCTTCCTCCTCCTCCTCATCGCTCCTTCTCGCTGTTTTACTGTACAGGGTGGTGGAAAAAATAAACAGATGGAAGAGGGAGGGATAGAGAGACAGAGAGAGGAAGGATGTAGGAGTTCAAACTGAGAGAGGGGAAGGGAAAAAAGGTGGGGATGAAGGGATGAGAGGATGTGGAGCTGGCGGGAGGATGAAGGGATGGAGGGAAAAGAGGGATGGAGAGCCTGATGAACTCATCTAAAGGCACTCTGGGTTTTTTAATAAGCAGCAGACTGTGAAGCTTCTCTCCGACGAGTCACTCTGAATAATGAGAGAGATGGGGAGAGAGAGACAGAGGATGGGAGGATGAAAAGACAACTAGACTCATTATCCTCTGACCAATTTTCATCACTGTCCCGTCAGTAATCTCTCCCTCCCTCTCTCTTTCTTCCTCTCTCGTCCTCAAACAGTCCACAGCTCTGTTTGAGATGACAGATGAAGACCAATTATGCTAACTGTTTCGTTAACTTGAAGGCTTATCCCCTGCCATCTTCCTGAACATACACTGATAATCCTGTTGGCCCTGGAAATTACTGCTGCTCACAGCCGCCAACGCACCTGTGTGTGTGTGTGTGTGTGTGTGTGTGTGTACCTTTAATACCTTCAATGGCAAAGATGTCATGTGCAAAAGGCTGTGGAAGTGTGTGTGAGGGAGAAAGTACTGTGTGTGTGTGTGTTTGTTGGAAAATGTCAGCTGCTTGTTCTGTTAACAGTATCTGAAGGCAGCGAACTCTCAGGTGTTTGATGAAGAATTATTTCGGGCTGTTGCTGACTTTGTTCGTTGCAGTCTAGTAGGTTACTGCCTTGTCAACATTTCAACATTTTCTTGGCACTTAAACATATTTGTTGCTGCTCTGCTTGAGTTTCTTCCAGCAGGGAGATGTGGAATAAACTTCAAATTGTTAGTCTGTCTGTTTGTTTATTGCTTTTGCATTGTGTCATTTTAATCTAAGTGGTTCTTATTCAGAAGCTGCATTTCTCTGCTGTTGCTCTGTGTCTGGTTTGGCTGAAATGCTCTTATATAAAATGAGGGAAATTGGCGGTTCTGCAATTCTGCTGAATGGTTTTTATTGTGGCAAGCTCTCTGAATGTGGTTTTCATTATGCTGTGTCTCAGCTGTTCATTGTGTTGTTGTTGCAGGCCTGGATAGTGCAGTTAATTGCAGTGTGATAAGCTAATTCATTTATATGCAGGTTTTGTCAAATACAGCAAAGTGTATCACAAAGGTGTCGAAAATCTTTCTCTGAGTGTCTGTTGTAGAGAAAGATTTATTTTATTCATTCAGTATTTTTGTAAATAAAAGTTGCACAGAGCTTCACTATAAATATATTTGTCTCGATGAATTTGGTCGTATCTGACAGCAGCCATTGTAATCACTTAAATCTCCATTAACCCTTGTTGTTGAACTAAAAATGGGCAGAAAGAAAGGAGGGGAGAGCTGCACACTGTAATAACTCTGATGCAGTGTTTTAATTTAAATATCCGTGTTTTGGCACATCTTGCCTTCTTAAGGGCTGAATTCATTGTCTGTTTGTGTTGACTGTGCACCATTTTAATTGAGTGTGAAGTTGTGAAATTGATGCTCTGTAGTGCCCTAAAGATTCCCCACAGCCAACCAAACACACAGTGTTCATGACATGTGCACAACTCTCTGCCAACAATCCCACGTTGGATTGTGTTGCATTGTACAAAAATGAATTGTGTTACTCCACAGCTGTCAGTTATGATGCACAATGAAGATGAGTCACACACTGTTTCCTGTTTACTATGGATTAAACTACTGAGTGTTTGTTATATAAGAAGCAGTGAATGTGATTTCAGCTCTCCACCCATGACTGCATACAGGCGAACAGTACAGGATATACTGTACATACAGTGTAATGCCTGACTCATGTCTTTCTGTTCCCCTGTTGGCTTTGTTGCACCATTTAGAGCAGGACAAAATTAGACTGTTATCATCCTACACTCCCTGGAAATAGGATGGATAGAGATTTGATCTATTTAGTGAGAATTCTGCTCTTGATAGCAAAGAAAATAATAACTATTTCCTGACAAAAAGATCTTTATTATGGAGAAAATCACAGCAAAGTTACAGCTGAGAACAGACAGGTTTGTTAACAGATGGCCACCACTAATACAACCAATGTCAGAGCTCCAATCACCTGTCTTTTATTTTCTTAAGTTTCTTTATTATACAGAAGTTATGACAGGTGAAATATGTCATAACAAACTGCCTCCTTTGTTATGACATATTTCACGCTGTGAGGGGACTGGAGAGTCTAAAATAGAGGAAGCTGTTGTAGATAATTAGCTGTGTTCACTTTTAACTAACCTCCTCTGTTGGCGTAAAAACTGTTCCACAAAGAGCAGAGGTTTGCAGGCAGCTATGAAACACGAGTCGATGATATTTGTGATTTTGTGATGATTTGTTAAATAAATGTGTGAACTCATCGTCCTGTTAGTGACCGGGTGAAGCTAAGTGACCATAGCTCTGAGGCAGTCTGTCAGTTTCTCAGTTGTTATTCAGGAGACTCTGACAGATACAACCCTGCTGCAAAATAGCTGCAAAGCCACAGAACTGTCAGTTACTGTAAATGAGCACTGAACTGTAGAAATACAATCTTGACACTAACACTAGTTTAGCTCGTTTACAAGATGTATATACAGTTTGTGTGGATGTGGTTTCACTGAGGAAGAACTGCTCCAGATACTTGACGCAGCAAAAGTAACTAATTAAGGCTAATTAAGTGATGTGACACTGGGGGTAAACATATTGGAATAACACATGAACACCACCAAATTTAAATAATCAGAGGTTTTCCTGTTCTTCCCTTCTGCAGCAGTAGAATTCATAGAAGTCACTCATGTCCAGGACGGAGCTCCACTCAGGTCGTCTCGCATTCAAGGTGAGAAACTGAGCTCAGAGCTTTGAAACAACAGCTTTATTAAAGTTACACACAAACAAATGGTGGTTTAGGGTACTATTAATCACACTTACTTAATCACACTTGTTCGTGCTTAATCACAGCCATAAACACGGCTGCATAGGTGGCTCGTGTTGACTAAATGCCAGTTAGCAGCGACAGTGGCCGCGGTGGGAAGTGTTTTACAAGCAACGTGAGGAACATGACGCAGCTCCAGAGTTTTACATTTATATCAAGAAAAATCATGACAGCAAATCCCAAACAGTTGCAGTGCTTTTCAGAGAGAAACAGTGGCCACTATTTGAATTTACTAACAGTAATGATGAACACACTCAGCGGCCTGTGGCATTAGAACCATGTTTTAATGTTGAGGCTGATCAGCGTAAACAGGATTTATGATGTTTGTGTGATATGTAACGACACAACAGCAACTCTGCGCTCTCTCTTCTCTGTTGTGTTTTCCACATTAAATAAGACTTAGATTTAAAAAAAACAAAAAACAAAACTTTATCGACAGAGAAACCTGTAAACGAAGTGGCCGTATAAATTTCTCCATTGTGCTGATGTCAAAGAAACGATGGAGAAGGTAAATTACAGTTCGACCTCTTGGAGCCAACTCCAGGAGCCCTGCTGTGCTCTGGACCCTGGTTGTGGAAGAACATAGACAGTGAGTGTGTGTGTGTGTGTGTGTGTGTGTGTGTGTGTGTGTGTGTGTGTGTGTGTGTGTGTGTGTGTGTGTGTGTGTGTGTGTGTGTGTGTGTGTGTGTGTGTACACAGTCAGTTTGTATTAGTAAAATGTTTCAAGCCTTCCAAGGTATTTCTGTTGTAAGAAAATTGAGAGTTGGCAGCAAAAAGTGGGAGGAAAATAGCCACACTCAGGGAGGATGAGGATCTGGCAGTAAGGTGAGATGGGTGATGTGTATGAATGAGGCCATGATGGAGAGAGCGAGAGAAGAGGGAGGGGGTGATGTTTACGGGTGGGGGGCAGCGAGGCCAGTAAACTGCTTGTGAAATGAAAATGGCTCTTTAGCAGAATCCAGGACACTTGGGCGCTGCGCTGGATCAATGTCTCTGATTTACTGTCTGAAAGCCTGTCAGAGGGAAGGAGAGGCAGAGGGGGGAGACGAAGGCCGGAGGAGGGGGAAGGCCGGACAGAGAGAAGTTAGAGCTTAGAGGCAGAAGAGTCCTTTAATGGAAGGAGAAAGAGGAGAGACGGGGAGAGGTAAGGATGAAGAGGGAAATTGTCCGTCAGAGTGACAGTGCTACGAGGCAGAATCAGGGAATGCTCCTCGAGTCCTCATGGCTGACATACAAAATCAATCTGCCAAGACAATGGGGAAGGGCAATCTTGTTTTGTGCAGGGAATTGGTGCAGTCATTTGGGGTAAAATCAATAAGGGACACATGGTGCTTCTTAAATCCTTAGTATCCCACAGAGGCCAGCTGTATTGACAAACGGGAGTGTACACAGGCAGTACACAAATCCTTAACCTGACCTGTCTGGAAGGAATCTATACTCTGTTGGTGGCCATAGGATTGATGGAGTTTCTTATTCATCAAAAAATCTGCAGATTATTTTCTCAAGCACTTGTTTGGTCTGTTGCCTCCTTTAAACAGATCTTTCTATGTTGCTGTAAATCCCTGATTATTCCAGCTTTGCTTGTTTACACTGAACTAAAAAATGCAGCGTGTGAGTTCAGACCGTCGCCATCCCAGAACTAGAGATGTGACATGTAACACAACAGCGTTGGCGTCCGTCCCGCCATGCTGGCTCTCCCTCTTACATCAGGGTCAGTCTGGCTCTGTGACCGTCTCCACTGCCGGAGTACAGACGTCCCATGTTCGTGCCTTTGACACAGAAAACACCCTCCCTCCCTGAACAGGGTGTGTGAACGAGTTTCCATCCATGCAGCAGCTGTCAGGATGTACTCAGGTACAGCAGTGGGTTGAGCTAAATGCTAACCTGCTCACAATAACAATGCTAACATGTGCATGCTCGGCAGGTATTTACATGACATTCACCATCTGAGTTTAGCGTATTAGCATGCTAACATTTGCTAACCTCTGACGATGGGATGTCGTTATATTTGCAGGTGTTATATTTGAGCTGTCGTCACTGACACTGGAACCTTGTTGCTGTAGTTGTACGGCTGTGCATGTTATGTGTGTATTTACTGTTTAACTGAATTGGCCCATTGGGTATAAATAAAGTTTTCAGACTCTGAATAAACCAAAGAAAATCTAAGTTTTGACGTGATGAGCTAACGGCACTGAAGGCATCACCACAGTTATTACAGTTCATCCTCAGGGGGACATGAATGTCTGCACCAAACTTCACTGCAGTCCAGTGTTGAGGTATTCATCTCAACCTGCTGGTGGCGCTAGAGTAAAAGTCATGGGATCATCATTAGGATGAAATATCTAAGACCCATGAACGTCCATCTACATTTTGAGCCGATTAGCAGATGTTGAGATATTTCATCAAGTAAAAGATTTGACCCTTTGACTTTCAGTCTGGAAAATGACCCACATCATCGCTGGAGCCATTAGCCGTTAGCTTGGCTAAAAACTATGGAGAAAAAGATGCTCATCAAGATTTTTGAGGGCCCAAAGTTGACAACTTCAGATTTCTCATTTTGTTATTTTGACCACGATCTTGACCATGAGATGTTCTGCTGATCAGCTGATCGGTGACTTGTTGTCAGTCTGTTGTTCACTGTTCCAACATCAGTGATCATTGTGACACTGTGTGCGTTTGCTTGTGTTTCATGTGTCTAACCTGCATCAGGCTGTTTGAGTGTGTGCGTGAAGGAAGTGTGTTCCTGTGAGTATCTGTGTGTCTGAGTCAGTGACACACACAGACAGACACACACACACACACACACACACACACACACACACACACACACACACAGGTGGAGCTCTGGGGCCCAGGACGACAGGCCGGACGTCTCGACAAGAGTGTTTTCCTGCACCCTCAGGACACGGGGAGTCTGGGTGGGGGTTCTTTTATTTTTATTTTGAGTGTTTAATGTATTAAAAGGGGCCGAGGTAATGAATTATAATCTTTAATGCAGAAACCGATCGATACCACCCAGAGAATAAATCAGCTTTTACTGAGAGCGTCAAAGCCCCTTAATACACTAGGAGAGAGAAAGGGAGTGCATGAGGGAGGGGGAGGGGGGGGGGCTGCAGGGACAAACTGAGAGGAGAGGAGTGATCCTGAATGAAGCAGAGAGAGAGGAGGATGATGAAATAGCAGAGAAGGGGGAGTGTGGGGTAAAGAGGAAGGGATGGAGAGATGGATGGAGGCAGAGGGAGGGAAGTTATAGATGAACAGACTCACCTTTGGACTAACCTCATTGAGTAAAAGCCCAGTGAAAGCACAGAGATTCTGACAGTTTTGTGAGGAGGCGAGGTTGCAGGGTCAGCCGGTGTGTGAGCACACACTCTCCGCTTGTTATTTTTCCACCTAGTTGTACTGTGCTCCCTCTCAATGATCCCCTCCCTGACTTCTGCTGCCTGGAGCAAAATATAATTAATTGAATTACACTACCACTTCTCGATCAAAGATCACCTCGGCGCTCTGTTGTCTTGGTGCGTGCCCCGCCAGGAGCCACTGCCGGGAGAAAATGCCTGACAACAAACCGCAGATTACAACTTTTTATTAACCCAAATTGAAGTTTCAGCAGTTTGTGCCGATTCTAAACCAGCCAGGCTGCAGAAGTGAGTCTGGGAAGAGATGGAAAACAGCTTGATTTGGATTCAGCTGATAGTTGCACAGATTCATCTCAGACGCAAGCAGCACGACTGAACAAGGATCTAATGCACCTCTAAGTATTTAGGATGCCCAGCTCGTTCAGTTAGTAGACTAAGTGGTTTAAGTGAGGTTTTTGGTCACTGGAGGCTCTTCAGTAAGACACAGTCATTAAAATTTGATAGCAGGCAAGAAATGGAGGTAAACGGGCTGCGTGGGGGTGGGGGGTGGGTGGAGATATACAGGGCCACAGAAGTAGACTGAGGTTTCTTGGTTAGAAAAGTGGAGGGAAAAAAGGGAAAGACCTTCAGTGAGAAAGGCTTCAGAGAGAAGATGAAGGTGTGTACAGGGGGTAGAAGTCCGAAGGCACTGAGAAGCAGGGTTGGAAAAGTGATTTTCGCAGAGTTAACACCCTCAGGTGCTCAATAACCAAACAGCTGAGCAGACTCCTGAGATCCATGATGTCAGCCGAGGCAGCCATCCATCATTCACCGCCTCAGACATCAGGAGCAGAGACGACAGTTAATCACTCATTTTGAGCCAAGACTTTTCTCCCACTATTTTTTTCTTTCAAGGCTTTTTTTGACTGATTTCATGTTACTGTTGCTTGTTAATGCTCACAGGGACAATCCCATCCTTCAACAGGTTTATTTCAGCCAGAGATCACGCGGAATAAACAAGCATCATTCTGCTAAGGAAGCACAATCATATATTTTATTCCTCTTCCTTTTCAAGAGAATTTCTTCATAATGCAGATTTTTAAATGGAGGAAAATAACTGGTGAACAGCTCCAACCACAAGGCTCCTCCGCTGAGGATTTAAACCTCACCCTTCCCTGTGTGTCTGTGGGCGCTGTCTGTCTGTGTGCCTGAGGCCGTGTGATTGTTGCATTGCACTCATAATAAGCCTCTGAGTGACTGGCAGAACCAATATCTTGCTATCGCTTTGCCCTGCGCTCACTCAGGCGGCTCGGTGTGCAGCCCCCGTCATGCATCTCAATTCCACAAACACAATGTTCGGAGCCGAGAGAAGGGCCCTACTTTTAGATTAATGTCACCATGACAACTACATAATTCATGAATTGTATTAGCGATCCATTTGTCATTTGCAAATCATAATTCAGGATGTGTTTGGGGAGGGATGGCTGGAGAAAGAGAACTACAGCCTCCTGTTATCCTCAGTGCCGTCTTCTACACACACACTAACTCAAAAACAACCCCGACCGGAAACGCTGACGTATCCTCGTCCTAATCTGGGTGGAAGAAGCTCTTTGAGAGCTGCACGTCTCATAAGAGGACCCTTTTAGCTTCGTGATGAACTCTAAGGTCTGCTCACTTGGAAGGCTGCATGCTAATTCCCCCTCTTCATCCGTCTGTCTGTCTCTGTGTTGACAGAGGCCTGGCCAGCTCCACACTGACACCATTTGGTGCAACAGCAAAAGGAGTTAAGGAGGATTCTCGTTAAAGCACGAGTGCAGATCATTTGCCATTAGATCAATGACTGGATTTCCACAGGAACTCTGAAATGAAATGAGTTTTGCTACCGTATGTGAGCCAGATGGCAGGGCTTCTCCACGCTCATCCCGCTGCACACAGATCAGATCCGGGGGTTACAAGGAGGTTTATCATTAGATTTATGTATTTATTTTGCACGCGGCACAAATCCAACTTCAGAGAGACGCCTCAAAATCGACTGCAGACGAATTAATACAGTTTTCTGTTCTTTACTTAAATAATAATCTTAAATGGATTTCTGTGGCACCTTTGTTTGATATGTCAATTCCAGAGATCTTTATGCTTTTTGTTCTCAGAGCTAATATTCAACATTTCACACCTGGTATCTAACGGCTTCTCCTTTTTCCTGGAAGCATGTCTCAGAAAATATGTGATCAGCACTTAAGAGTGATACTTTTTTGACTTTGAGAGCCAACTTAAGGAAGAAGCAATCAGAGCGAACAGCAGGAACACCAACATTTTAAGTTAATCCTATAAAGGTTTATGGAAGACGAGATGAAGCACTGAAGTTTAATGCTGAAGTGAAATTTGCATATTAGGGCTTTCACTTCTATCTGCTCTGCTCCCCTTGTTTATTTCTTCCACCAGTGAACTTCATACTGTATATGTTTACATTTATGATGTCCCTTATGACTCTGCTTTGATGTTCCTGATTTCTTCTCTGAGCATCTGTAACTGAGTGTTTCCATACCCACTGAGGAGCTGAGGGTGTCAGCTGAGTGTGAACACATGCAGAGCCCCATGGCTGACACAAGGTGGGAGAAGGTTGAGTCAAAAGCACAGCTGAAAACATCCACTGATAATGTTCAGGTGAGTGTTTCAGAGTTTATACTGCGGTGCTGCAGCAGAGTGAAGCTCAGTGTATGGATGGTTAACGTCACGTCGACCAGCTGCTGCAGGTTTCTGACTGAAGTGGACTTTAGTGAGGGAGCTGCTGTCGGCTGAAAAGGCTGTTGCTCAGTGTGTTTCCAGATATGTTCGGTAGCCACAGTGTCCATGACAACGCTTATAATGTGACCAACGAGTCTCCAAATTAAATGATGTAATTCATCATTTCTAGCATTTTCTGATCCGACACCTCTGGTCAGGTGCAGTGATGTTTAGACAGAGAAAGATCCTGATTTGGGTTAGAATAACTTTTATATGAAGAGTAATGGGGATGATTGTGGCTAAAATGAAAAGAAACCAATGTTAACTTTAAAACAGGGAAAAGATAAATAATTAAATTTGTGCTGAGACAAAAACCATAAATAAAAAATGGAAGGAACTCAGGAAGTTAAAAATTAAATGAGCTGGTTAAAGATAAATGCAGAACTTATATGAACATATCAACTAATTTCTGGTAAAAGTAAAAAATATTATTTATTGATGTATTCAGTTTTATTTCTGACTTGGCTACAAACAGTTTTACTACAGTTTGTCAGTTTTTTGTTTTTTTTTTCACAACTCGGCAACACTGGAAATCACTGAAGTATTTATTTATTCATGAATTCAAAAATACTACAAGGACCTTATATTTAAAATAGTCACATAGAAAAAAAGCTGCATCAACAGTTTGCTGTGAGCACATAATAAAAAATATTTGTCTTTAATTGAGTCGACTGACAGTTTAATTGAGGTCTCTCTCAGGCCGTCGCAGTGTCGTCACTGGAGTGTTGATTGTCTGGAGGGAGAGAAGATCAGTCGAACAGACACATCCATGTTTTAATCAGAGGAATATTATCTGCATTTTGAGTGATTGTAGATGTTGCCTTCTCTCTTGGCACAGTTTTACTTTACAATTTACAATTTTTATTCAGCTTGATGTTTAACTTGTTGCCCACAGCTCTGTTTGGATATAGCACACTGACAAACACACACACACTTTAGAACTGTTCATCCAAACAAGTCATTTACATCTTTATATGAAAAACACTTGAACATTATTTTCAAAAGATCTCACTGTTTTACAGAATTCTTTCATCTACAGTGCACAGACATATCTTCCTCATTTCTCTTCCTCACCTTTCCCCTCCTCCTCTTCAGCACTCCCCTGGCTGGTTAGTGGAGCGTCTGCTGCCTGGGGTGCGTTTGTTTCGCCTCTCTCTCCCTCCCAGAGGACAGCGGCTGTGTTCTGGCTGGAGCGCAGCCGCTGCCGGGGAGGTGTCTTGTTGTCACCAGGGCTGAAGGATTGGGAAACTCCAGAGCCCCCCCTGGCCAAGCCCAGCCCCCAGCCGTGACGGGATCCCAGCTTGCGACGACCCCCGGAGCCAGAACGCAAGACTGGAGTCCCTGGAACCGAAATGTCTGGTTCTGTCTGCGATGGAGTTTTTCTCAAGGGAGAAGGAGAAACCGGAGCGCTGCGGGGATCTGGAAACAGTATGAAATTAATTCCAGGTTGAGAAATGGTTATTATTAGTTAAAGACAAGCACACACATTCACAGGTGCTGCATCAAAAATCAGGCCAAAGACAAGAGTCAGACAATAGGTCCACGCACTTTGCTTACAGCCCTCAGCAATTTTAATTAAGCAACCTTTCGATCTACCAGAGATCTTAATCAGACACCATGAAATCGATTTGACAGTGGATTTGCTGGGAGCTATTAGCACAGTGTGCTAATTGTCTGACTCTATTATTAGTTAACTGATGCTTATGGTGGTGTGATCACAGTTTGTGTCACAAACCAGGATTGTTCACAAGAACTTTTCTCCCGGTGTGAACGGCCTCAGAGACTCGGACAATCGCAGGTGCAGGAATTAATTAAGGAGATGTGATAACTGTGGCTCAGGTGGAAGAGCTGGTCGGCCAATAATCACTGGGTTAGTGGTTCGAATCCTGGCTTCTCCTGTCCACATGTCCAAGTGTCCTTCAGCAACACATCTAACACTGAAACCTGCTGCTGATTGGCCAGGCAGGTCCACCAACCATCACTGTGTGAATGAGAAGCATCGTGAAGCACTTTGCTCTGCTGAAGCAGAAAATAACTGAAGTCAGTGCTTAACCTTTCATTTTAAATAGTATAAGTCTATATAAACAATTAAAAATGATATATGGTTGTGATTCCTCCTGAGACGCATCTATAACTGTGCAAACTGTTCATTATGATATGAATGTAATATTTGAAACTCTTCATAATTTCATTTCCCTTTGTCTTTATTACATTTAAAACAAATATTGTCTAATGCATCAGGTAAATGCACAGAAAGAAGAAATGCAAAAATCTATAAGTAATATTATTGAAAATGCAACATTTTAGACATTAAACTCAAAATGAAACAACTTTAGACTCGAGCTTCAGTCTGATGAGTTTGATGCCTGACGGCGTGTTTTTCAGTAATATTAGTGCTGACTGTGCAAGAGTTCACGACCTCTCTCTGTTACACTGTGTGGCATTTGAAAAGAGAATCAGATGATACAGAACTAAAATGTGAATGCTGAAAATGCTGTGTAACAACATCTAAAATGAGTTATTAGTCTTCTCTAAATTGTATTTGCATTCTATCAAAATGCATAAATGAGGTAATAACATTCACCTCTAGTGCATTTAAAATCACATAAGTAATGAGAGGAGCTTTACAATGACACAAGCAGGAGCTTCACATTCAAAAAGGCAACTGTCACCTATTTAACTGGAGATTAAACCAAACTGAAATAACTTAATGAAAATTATTTGATAAAATCTAGTTTTTAGTTGAATGAGATGGAGAATTGTTCCAGTCTTTTCTGAGACTTGAAAGAGAGAGAGACTGACTGGAGTCTATAAACTGACCTGAGACCAGCGGTGAAGGTCACACTGACCAGGTTAGTTTCAGGGTTAAATGCGGATGCTGCAGAAAAGGTCACCAGCAACGAAGAAAACAGGAGGGAGAGAAGTTTTTGTGGGGAATGTCTTGGCTGGCTCAAACCGTCTCTCTTAGTTTTATGAGAAAAATCATCAATCATCTTGTTTAATTCTGGTAATAAAGACAAGGATTTGAATCATTTTAAATTTTACGTATGTTGTTGCTTCATGCACCATCTATAAAAAACAACCGTTCAAATCCATTTTGGAGAGATTTTCTGTTTCTCCCACTTCCTGTGCAGTTGTGAGATCGAGCGTCTCTCTGGGTTACAGGCCTAATAAAACGAGCCAAGCCTCCCAGTTTGAGTCATAACACATTTTAGGAAAGCAGGTTTTAACGGGGGGTGGGGGGTGTAATAGAAAACACAATAGAAAGGAAAATAAAATTAAATGGGTGCACTAATAGTATGTTGAAAAGAGAAAAGCATGACATGAATGCAGGTTGGGGCTTAAATCTTGGCTTTGAAAATGTCTTCAGAGAGCCCCCCCCCCCCCCCCCCCCCCCCCCCCTGTCAGTAAATGCATTCCACAGTCAAGGTGCATAAAAAGAGAATGAAGCCTTGCGAATCTTCTCCTTTCAACATTTGGTTAGCAGAGAAAGCCGGCCGCACTAAGTCTTGGCTCTGCAGGGAGACATCTAAGGGGGAGAGAGCGGTATCAATGCCGACCACACTTGGTAGTCATGAGATGATTTGTATGCACGCCTGCAGCCTTGCTTGATGGGTCGAGCATGTGAGCATATCTTTGTGAAAACCAGTCGGCTTGTGTGTGTGTGTGTGTGTGTGTGTGTGTGTGTGTGTGTGTGTGTGTGTGTTTGTGTGTGTGTGGGGTCTCACCAGGCTGAGATGTGTGTGGGTCTGATGTAAATTCAGTGCTGTCGGCCAGGTTTTCCACGCTGCCCGCGGCGGTGAAGAGGGCGCGTCCCTCTCTTCCTCCTCCGCGGGGTTTGATTAGCTTCTTCATCCTGTCTGCAATCCAGTTAGATTTCCTGTGAGGACACAGAGGACAGGGACCATTTACAAACAGGGATCAGCTAAGAGAGCATGTGTTTGTCTGTGTGTGTGCCCTGATTTCCAGAAAAACACTGGGAGGAAGCCAAGTGTCACCAGTTCAGTCTTCTTCACGGTGATGCGTTGTGCGTCATGCAGTGTTTGTTCCCTTACACAAATTTTCAAAATGAGAGCAAAATGTTTCCTCAGGTGCCAGCTGTCATTTATTACGCCGCAGAGAGCACTTTGTAACGTGACATCAGTGAAATCTGTTTGGAGACGTTATAATTAAAATGACATTACCATATCAATGTGTCGCACTGGGGACAAAATGTACTTTTGTGACAGTTGAACATGTTGCACACAACAATGCTAATCCTTCCATTTGTGGTACAAAATGCTTGTCATCCCACATCATTCCTCTGAGTTAACTCACTGTTCTGGAAAACTTACAGCTGCGTCTGAACTGAGACAGCTGCACTCCAAAAACACAAGAAGTCTGAATAAAATAATCTCAGTTTGGTTTATTCTCTTATTGTGATGAGAGG
This sequence comes from Trachinotus anak, assembly GCF_046630095.1. Taxonomy (NCBI): domain Eukaryota; kingdom Metazoa; phylum Chordata; class Actinopteri; order Carangiformes; family Carangidae; genus Trachinotus; species Trachinotus anak. The sequence continues at coordinate 1,232,173 of NW_027273872.1, read as the reverse complement.
CCTTCACGAGAGCGTCAGAGAGTAACCTCCTCCTCCTCCTTTTACAGAGCGGTACCAGTCTTATTGTAGAGGAACAGGAGACTGTCCTCCCAGTTTCTGTCATTTTACACACACTTTAAGAAACCAGGTAACATCTGGTACCATAATCAACAATAATAGATAATACAAACCTTTCATTCAAAGGATTATAGAGACATTCATTTTACTGTAACCTCAACATTTTATAGAAATTCTGTGTGTAAAAGTATAAATGTAGGGAAACAACCTGAGCTGAGTTTAAGAGCCTTCTCATCAAGGACTTGTTGACCTGAACATATTCAGAGCACAAGGTCAGCGTGCAGGAGAACATCACCACACAAAAGCAGAACAGGGAAAAATAATGTTCCCTGTGTCTCCAACAGTCTGGAGAAAAGTCTTCATTACAATAAAAAGGCTTTAAATGAAAACTCATTTGTGCAGTGGTTGCCTTGTGTTCAGGTGGTCAATCTAAAACACGTCTCTTTCAGGGTCAAAACTTTTGGCAGATCGCTCTCTCAGACCTCTCAGAGCTGATACTCGTTCAGCTGAATAAAACATGATGAAGAGGAATGAAGGACGGAGCGTTGGTCGTACTTTAGAAGGTGGTTTCATGTCTGTGGACGGATTTTGTCTCCATCACATCATCACAACTGTGTGAGATACAGTTCAGCAGTGGCTGTGGCCTGAGCGCTCCTATAATAATAGTGTAGTGTTACTACTGAGCCCATCACCAGATGGTCTCCAGTTGTTGGTGTTTTTGTGCAGCGGCCTCAGTTTGCTGACGGTCGTCACAATGACTAAAATGTAATAAGCAAACTATTTTAAAATCCAATTGTAACAAATTCAAATTGATCTTCATCATTTTTAATTCACTTGTCTGTGATCGATAATAAATAAAAATACTTAGAAAGAATTCATCTCTTTAGATTCATCTGTACAACAATGAAATACAGAAGCCCTGCAGTAAATCCTTTGTTCCTGAGGTTGATCATGTTTAGTTTTTGTGGCACTTGTTAAGATTCAGGGTGGTTCTCCTAGTTTTACGTCCAAACCTTTAGAGTGAACAAAACGTTAGTAATACCTTTCATTATTACGCAGTAGAAATGGAAGCGGTGGATTAGCTCCTCTGACAGAAAAATCTAAGCATTTATAAAACATAAGTGTGTATTGATCGTGCTGATACATAAAACCTGCACAAACCTGACGATCATCTCAAAAACAGTTTTTCTCCATTTTCAATTATATTGACTTGTACAATAAATTGGCAGCTGTGTGTACAGGTGCAGGTATATATATATTATACACACATATATATACATATATATAGTACTTGGCCTTGATGGTTGGAGGTTGCATGCTTGGCTCGAGGACTCGATACTGATCCATAATCTTCTCCACCAACTTCTGCTTCTCCCGACGGAGCTCGCTCAGCTTCTCCCTGAAGGAAAACACATGAAGCGTCAGGAAAAAGCAGCTGAGAGGAGGATAAAGGAAAAAAAACTGAGTAGGAAGGTCTGTTTGATTTATTTCATGCATTCATTATCTGTGTGAGTAGATGGGGATTATTCTGCAAGTGTGTATGTAATGTGGCTGACGGTGTGTGATTCAGCCTCTTCCTATAAACTCTACTGAGAACTGGAGCCGGCTGCACTGTTTGAACTGGATTCTTTAAACCATCAGATCAGAGGAGAGTGTGTGTGGATGTTAATGGTTGATGTGAGGGTTCAGGGTTCGAGCTGCTGCGTGGACAAACAAAAAGCAGGACATTGTTCAGGAACAGGCTGCACAGTTAGCAGATCTCCCCTGAATGACGGCATCTGAGAATAGAAATAGTGAACTCAGAGTCTCTGACTGGAGCTGAGCGTTGGTCTGACAGCTGTGTAGGGATGTTAGTGCAGACAGGCAGCAGCCAGGGATGAGCCTGTTAGCCATGCTGGTGGAACGACTGTAAGGATGGTGGCGTCTTGAAAACAATCAGGATTTCCTGTGATGATCACACACACACTGATGATCAAACGTCTTCATACTGTATTACATTCATTTAGTTTTAATTTGTTGTTCTACCCAAGCTCATATCTTAAATTCAGGCAGCGCCACCATGAGGTTCACGTTTGAATGACATGTCTCAACAGCTTGAGGATGGATTGCCATGAAATAGCTAAGATGGTGAACATTATTCCTGTTTTGCATTAGCATGTTAGCATACTGACATTAGCATGTAGCTCAAACAAGCACCGAGCCCATGCACAGCCTCACAGAGCTCCGAGCTCGGCTGTAGACCTTGTGTTTTCAGATTTATGACTGGCTGGTTTAGCTTACTGCATGTTTTCCAATTTAAAACTGTGGTTATTTTTTGTCCTTCATGTCTGTGCAGAATTGCCTCTTCAACCCCCCCCCCACCTCCTTCAGTATGTGCATCTGCTACAAATCAAGTCATCCAGCTTGCAGCAGATCAGTATCAAATTTATGAAATAAGCCAGAGTTTAGATTTTGATGAAGCACCCTTGAAGGCCAGTTCGATTCATGTTATGAAATCTTATGATGCCTCTGTGTGTTTGCTCATTGGATTCACAACATTTCCCCAACATTAGTCTGGAAACGCTCAGTCACTGAACCGTTTCCTCAGTGTCACACAAGCTAAAGTTGTTTTGTATCCACACAATCTTAACTGTCTTTTGCATTTTCTGAGGTCTTGAATATATTTTAAACAAGTAAAGATATGTTACTGTCAGAAACTGCATAGACGGAAAAAAAAGAAGTGTGTGGAGTCTTTACATCTGCTTCTACTAAAGACAGTGTTATGTTTATAGGCACTTTATCTTAAATGTAAAATTCCAACGATATTTAAACCAAACCTGAACCAGACTGGACGTGATGTTTGTTGTGTTCTGTATCACATCACATTGACTAATGAGATACGTCACAGTCACTGGACAGTTACACCATCTTGTTTGACATCTTTGCTTCTCATTCCAAAGAAAAAGCTGAGTATGAGCCTCAGTCCAGGCTGTGATTTGCCTTCACTTCATATCGAATCCCTGTTTTCCTAAGCAGGAGAAACTGCCTGCGATGAGATAATAACATCTGTCATCTTCTGTCCTATCTGGACTTGTATCCTGGTGTTAGTTTGGATTACATCCTCACTCCTAATGAACCACACCACAGTTTACTGGCTCAGGACAGAAACCGGCATTTCCTGCTCAAATAACCTGAACTACAGGAGTGAACCCTCCAGTTTGAGTAAACTGCTGTAAAAAGCACTGAACACACTGTAAGCACCTTGGATCTAAACCTCAGGCCTCGGATGATAAAACCTTATCGAATGACTGGCTCCATGATCCTGCTCAACACCTGCTGCTAAATTTATTAAACTGAATAATACTAATTGTCACTAGTTATCACAGATACATTATTTATATCAGTAGCAGTGTTACAGTTACTGTACTGCTTATTGCTGTTAGTCTCTCTCTCTCTCTCTCTCTCTCTCTCTCTGACCGCCCACCCTGAGCCCGGAGGTTTCTGCATCTTAAAGGAAGTTTTTCCTCACCACTGTTGCCACGTGCTGCTCTTTACTGTAAAGAGAAGGTCTCCATCTCCTCTGCTTGGAAAGAGCATTGAGAAAACTTCCGTTGTGATTTCATGATATATGAATAAAATTTGACTTGACTGATTCATTTAAAGCTTTTTCAAACAATGCAATTTTGTACTTTAAAAGCTGTTTTTTCTGTTCCTACCCTGAATTATAATTAATGTCTAAAATGTCGGTCTGTTAAATGATGTAAGATTTTTGGGTAGGTGAGGTCTGATATGGACTCAAGTCAAACTTTCGTTATACAAACTCTGCAGGTCTCACTGACGCCCTGAAGGTCGCCTCCGCTTCTCCACTTGCATTTTAAGCGAGTCCCGTCTTCAGCAGCAGCGCTTGATATTAACAACACCTCGCTGATTGTGTCACTCCAGCCTATTAAATGTTAACGCTGTCTGTCACCAGAACGTTCATACCCCCGACCTGTGGGACACCCACTTTTATCTGATGAGTTTTAACAATAATGAGACTTGAAAACAAATTGTATTTTGCATTTGCTGATGGCCTCGCAACAAGCAACACAAACAACACAGACATCTTATCAGCCTGTAAGCTGATAGGCTGAGCTAAGCAAACAGTTGTTTAATCACTATAATACTAATAACCACAAAACTGTGAATCAGTGCAGCAGCATGAAGCATTTTCAGGAACAGGGTCATTCATGTTCTCTTTCCAAACACGACAACATTCAGTGATCTCAGTGTCACCTTCACAAATTCTTCTCAACTGGCTTTAAAAATCAGATAAAACTATATTTTTTATTTTTTCTGTGTTAATCACATAAACACTTTACACATATTCTTCTCCTGTTTTTTCCAAAGAGTCTTTAAAGTGACGTCATGTCATCATGTATGAACTGGTCAAAACCAAGTTTCATGCATCCTTCTGTTTTCTGTGCTCTGATATCCCAGCATGCAATGGGAACCACAGAGGCTGTACTCCAGACAACTCATCAGTAATCCTGTTGTAAGATGCCAGTTTTATAGGACCACCTGAAAACCTCCAGATCTCCTGAGCATTAATTCGTACATGTTTTTTTTTTGTGTGTGTGTGTGTGACTCTTTATGATGATTTGCTGACGTGAACTAAAAAATTGAAATTCGTTTTTTTTGGGTATGAATGCTGGATGGCTGTTTAACATAACAGAGATTATAATAGAGACCCACCATTGTTACAGGTGTAAGAGGCTATAGACTTCACACAGCTGGGGGCTGAACTGAAATGTGCTGTTGGACACTCTGAGATGTGAAATGTTAACAGTGACATTTTAATCTGTAATTTAAGGGGAAAAAAGCTAACTTGAGCAGACAAAAATGATCTTTTCAAGAATGAAAGCTTAAAATTAAGCTGCAAAAAGGTATAATTTGTGAGAAATTTGGCTCATTAGACTTGAAGGGTGAAGCCAGCTCTGCATGCTCGCCATTAGTTCAGGATTAATCTGTTATTAGTCATTTAAAAGGACGACTGCAGAGTGCTGTTTTACTGTGAAATTGTTGTCATGCAGTCTAAAACCTTTACCAAAGTACTGTTTCATGTTCTGGATATGAGTTCAGACTTTGGTATTAACAAATGTTAACAAACTGCATTTTCTCTAACATGAAAAGTGTGTGTGTGAGTGTGTGAGTGTGTATGTGCACTGACTGGTATTCCTTCTGCTGTGAATAGTGCTGGTCACGCCGCTCCAGACTCTGCTCCAGTAAGGCCCGGTTCTCCTTCAGTAGACCCTGGTTCTGCTCTGCTAACTGTCGGTTCTCCTCCTCCATGTTCCCCTTCAGCTGGGTCAACAGCTGCACATGTAGAACCATGAGTCAGTGTGAATGGTTTGGTAAGATCCTTCTATTTATGAGCACGTCTTTGAGTAGTTTCAGCTTGAGCTGGGCGTTACCTCAGCTACCAGCTGATAACAGCAGGACCAGGATCACAGATACTAATACAGGTAACGATACTTCTAATTGTTAAAAGCAGCTCATTTACTGTCAAAAAATATATTATGATCAGTATTGACATGTGGGTATTGATCCGCCCGACCCTATTTTTAGCACTGTTTTGGATAAAGGGACATTTTAACTTTAGTAGATGAAGAAAAGATCTGAGAAGAAAAACCTGGAAATAATATAACTTTGGTTTGGTTTGGTTCATCAGTCTCAACAGGAGAAGTCAGTTCTTTAAGTTTCATCATGAATCTATTTAATGGACATTTTGTGGAAAACATTTATTTGCTTTCTTGCCAAGAGTTAGAAGAGATGAAAACTGACCCCACCCCCATGTCTGTGCAGCAGATATGAAGCTGCAGCCAGCAGCTTGTTAGTGACCCAGCTACCAGCACTGCCACAGCTCGATAATCAACATGACGGGTTTGTTTAATCTGTACTAAAACTTAAGTGTAAAAGTTATTTGTTTTATGAAGTTATGTGTTGAACTGTTTCACAGTAACGTGACCGTGTCCACCTGGACCCAGCTACATATTTACTGTGCTGCCTCAGAGTGGCTCAATCTATTAAAAAAAAAAAAAAGTCAATAAATAGTAATAATAAAAAGCAAACATTGCAAATGTGCAACAATACACAGCACAGATTTTTTAATGTAACTGTACAGAGATTTTAGTGGGTATTTTTCATTGTTTTTATTTAATGATCTATTAATTATTATTTATTATTTATTGTTGTTTTACCGGGGTCTCAGATCATAGTTTCGTATCGACTTGTATGTTTCCTTGAATCATTGAATCCTTGAATCCTTGAATAAGCTTTAAATGTTGGTATTGTTGGGAGCACGGTTCGACTCTTCGACAATGATCCAGCGAAACCTTCTGGGCTGCACGTTTGTTGAATTTAGTTTCTGCCTTTTCTTGTCCAAACTGAATTTCTCCACATACTGTACGTCAGCAGACCAAATGTCCTGCAGCAGCTTTTACAGGAACAGATGATTCAGCAGTGGTTTCATGAGCAGCTGGATGAAGCAGCAGAAAAAACATCTGCTGGTTGACTCCTTAAACCTTTAACAAGGAGTCAATCTCCACCTGTTTCCTGCCTCAGACTGGCAGACTGGAGAATCTCCTGCCTGAAACAGGTTTTCAATATTTAGCACTTGTTTGACAGAATTACGCAGATGACTAACGCTCTTCTGAAGGCTAAAGATGTCCCTGCTCATTATCAGATACTTGGTATTCATTTTCTGTTTGGACCAATACATCATTGTTTTTCATATGTCAAGCTGAAATTGGGTTTATATCAGGAGAAGAAATCAGCCAGTCACTGTTCCCCACTGACGATACGATAGTTGTTCGTCTCCGACCACAACAATGTGAAGTACTCAATAAAACCTGCAGTGAAATCCTCATAAATTTTGTTTAATTGCCCAATAACACTTTAAATAAATTTGTTTCTTTATTTCAAGTGGATAATGTATCTGAGCGTCTCCTCTGTGAAGCACTAAATCCCTTTTTGCATGTAAATAGTCGACCTGCAGTTTGAATACAAAACACTTCTGTGTATCTGTGTGTGTGTGCGCGCGTGCGTTGTGTGTCTGGTTAATACCTGGTACTGGCTGGTGAGGCGGGCGTTGCTGAGGTCCAGGCTCTGGTTGGTTTCCCTCAGGGCGCTGAGCTCCCCCTCCAGTCGAGTCCGCTCCAGCTGGGAGGCGCTCAGCTCCCCCCTCAGCACGGAGCCCTGAGCCAACAGCTCCGCCTGTAACGCCAACCACTCCTTCTGGTGGGCCTGCATCCTGCAACACCGACACAAGGGCTTTACTCATCACTGTTAACATGATGCGCTGTGTATCTCTCGAAGTCTCTGACTAGAGCTCATTATTATATTATTACACATCATGATGAGTCCTCTCCAACACACAGATCACCTCAGACAGAAAACATCATGGAGCAGCACCGGATTCACTCAGAGGTTTTAGACTATTGCTTTCAAATAGCAGCATCATAGAGGTGAGCAATCATGTTTGTTTTATTCTGTAATGAGAACTGGAATGAGATGAAACTCATAATGATCACTGAGGGGAAATTTTGTTAATATTCAGTAATAAACAGTGAATTTTTTTTCCCCCAATGTGGATTGAGAGAGTTCTGGAATAAAACTTTTTAATGTCAGCTCAGATTGAACCAGAACAATGATCTGAAAGATGCAGAGAAGCTTCGTAGAGCTGAGTAGACGTAATGACCACATACAAGCAGCCACAAAGAAATATCAGAAAATGATCAATGATTAAATTATCAAATCAAAATTATTGATGGATCAATTAAGGTTCAACCATCAGTGAAAATACCAAACTGAACCAGTATAAGCGACAATTTAAATGCATGTTCTATATTTATTTTTTATATATTTCGATTTTTTCCTTTGTCATCTGACAACCAGAAAATGAGACCTTCCTGATCCCAAATCAGTTGCATCAATATGATGATGAAAACCAGGCTGATGGAATAATTATGCTACACAAGGATCTTATGATTATCATCATCATCATCAAAATCTTTTAAAAATTTGGTTTATACAATATTCACCATTCTGACATGGATCAGCTGGTTGTGTGCAGAAGCCTTCGGTGATGCGTGTTCAAATTTCTTGGAAACTAAGTTTGAAAAATATAGAAATAAACCTGTTTTTTTTTTTTTTTACTTGTGGCTCCTCTGTCCTGATGACGTCTTGTGCACTGGGACTTTTTGTGCTTCCTTCACTCTGTACATCCATATCTTACATTTGCATTCAAACCGATGCCTGTGTTTCTCCTCATGATTCATATATATATATATATATATATAGAGAGAGAGAGAGAGAGGTGGAGCTGCTGTTCCCTGTATTCAGATGCACATGAGTGCAGTGAGAGGACTGAGGAGAGAGACAGATCAGATCTCATGAATATGATGCAGACTGGATTTGTTACCTCTCGTTGTCCTCTTTCAGCCTCTCCAGCTCTCGCTCTCTCTCCAGCCTCCTCTGGGCTTCTGCCTCCATCTCCTCTCTCTCCATCTTCATTTCCTGCTCTCTCTCCTCCAGCTGGGTTTTACCTTCCAGGAGCTCCTTGTACCTTGAGATTGCAGACACAACATTCATCCCAACAAAAAAAATATGACTTAAAATGTCTGACAGACAGAGACACTCCATCTTTAAAGGACATAAGCTGTGTTAGTGGGTTTTTGTTGTTTTTGTGTGTATTTTTATTCTTAGTAAAACTTATAGTCCTCACAGATATAACAAGAATAAAAACTCTGCTGGCTGCAGTGAGAATTTCTTGTTTTTCACTTGCTATTATTATGATGTTAAGTCTATTTTAACAGTCAGTGTGTTTGTACCTGGCCTCCAGCTCCCTGTGCTGGGCCTCCAGGCTGCGAAGATTGCTCCTCAGCTGAGAGTGTTTGTCCAGCAGCTCCTCCAGCTCCACCTCCTGTCGCTGCTGCAGCACCGTCATCCGCTCATGGTCCCTCCTCAGAGCCTCCATCCTGGCCACTGACTCCTCCCGCTCCCGCGCCCATACCTTAGACTCCGCCTCGAGAGCCGCGCACCGGGCCTCGCTCTCGCTGCAGCGGGCTAACACCGCTGAATGCTGGGAGCTGAGTGATGCTTGGTCCACCTGTTCATGTGTATGTGGAACAGAACAGATCATCATCACGTAGAACATTCAGGTGCATAAAATGCACCATGGACATGAATATGTAATATGTCACTTTCAAACTGATGAAAAATGAATTCAGATACAATGCAGAGAGTAGTTTTGACACCTTGAAGGAATAGTTTGACATTTTGTTAGTTTCTACTTTCTTGCTGAAAGTAAATAAGAAGAGTGACACAATCTTTGTGTCTGTAGAGTAAATATGGAGCCAGAGCAGCAGATGTAAGGCAACAAACAGAGACTCCAGGAGAGAAAGAGTCCTGCATGTACATTTATCTTTTGTTATTTATTGTTATCCAGGCTAGCTGTTTCCCCCTGTTTCCAGTCTTTATGCTAAGCTAAGCTAACAGGCTGCTGGCTTCAGATACATATTTAATGGTATTAATCTTCTCATCCAACTCTTGGTAAGAAAGTGAATGAGCATTTTTCTCTGTTTCTTTAAATATGGCGTGTCCCTTCCTTAAAAAGTAAAGTTTCACCACAAAAGAATCAATGTGTTTTGATTTAGGACGACCAAGGGTTTAAAATTATGTGAGGTCATTTTCTAAAACTCCAAAAAGTTCTTGTTTCCAAGTTGAAAAATAATTAAATAAGGGGGCAGAACTGTGCTGCTGTGTGTGGTAGGTCACCTGTAGCTGGGTGTTGAGTGTCTGCAGGCTGGTGCAGGAGTCCTGCAGGCTGAGGGAGTGCCGGCGCAGAGCCTCCAGCTGTTCCTTAAAGTGCGTACATGCCTCCTGGGACTCGGACAACCGCGACAGCAAAGCCTCCTGTCCTGCAATCATCGCCGCTTTCTGAGGGAGGAAGCAGTGGATTGAGAGAGCATCCACATCCCTGTGCACCAGCAGCTGCCTCAGAGGCTGTGCTACCTCTGCAGCAGCTTCACATGACGTTTGTCTAAAGATGCAGAGATTAAATCCATCCTCTGTGTCACTGAGTCCACTGAAATGTAAACTCTTGAGCTGACTGTGACAATCTGCGCTGATAAATAAAGGAATATGTTGACTGGGCATCGTGATGGATAGATTAGATATTAAGAGAAAAAATTACTTTGCAAAACTACTGAAGTTAAATAATTTTGTTTCCAATATTAAAATGAATTTGCAGCTTTCCTCCCACTACACAGGAGAAATGGATTTATTTATTTATTGGCAGAGCAACAACACATTTCATGTGGGCATCGTCTGCAGCTCATTTCTGGTCTTCCATGGCTCTTTTTTCACCAGCACCTAATTGAATCACTGCCACGCAGGGGATTTTTCTCTGCTTTTTCATGGTACCATGCTCCGAGCCAACGTCAGTGGTGGAAAATAACATGTAGACTCTCTATAGTGATGAACTATGGTGTAACTAATGCCTGAATATTCCCATTTGATGCTGTTCTCTACTTCTAATCCACAACATTTCAGAGGGAACTGAACTCTTTTACTCTTCCATCCTGTTTGGAAGCAATTAGTTACTTTTCAGTTTAAGATTTTACTGTGAAGCTGCTGTAAGCAGAAACTTTTTAGCATCAATGGGCAAAAATTCCACTTCCACCTTTCACCATTTTGTAATTCAAGTGGTCTGAGAGCAAACTCGACATCTGCACCTCCTCCTGGATCTGTTTTCAGGCTTTAGAAGTGATGGGAGACGTTGGCCAATCACAGGTCTTTTAAGAGGGAGAGAGAGTTTCTATTGGCTGTTCTACAAATGCAGATGGATGTGCACGACACTTCAGAAGGAAAAGTGTTGAACTTCTCCTGGGCAGGTAACAGGCTGCTAAACTTTCCTGTAATATCTAAATGTGTTGGTTGGTTGAGACAGTGGATTTATGATGAGTAGCTACAGGCTCACAGCCTTGGCTTGTGGCTTGTGGTGTGTATGTGTGCATGCATATGCCCTTGAAAGAAGAGTTGCAGGAGGATGGAGGATGTTCAGTTGTTATTTTTTCCTTGATTTCTGCTTGAAGCCTTTTACATGATCTTATAAAATAAAACGCTTTATTGAGGATTAAACCAGCAGCGTCTGTCATGTTTAAGATCAGATAGTGATTTTCCTTCTAAACTTCTCAGGTTGTTTTATTATTAGCTTGAGTTCAAAAGAGGTGAAATTATCTAATATTTCAGAAAAAAGGTTTGTGCAGTGGTTCTTGTACTAAAGGGTCTGAGAACCTCTGTATGAACCAGCTTAGTATGGATGGGACCAGGAACTGAACTCTCAAGGTGAAAGTGCTTTGCTTCCTCTGGAGTTAATGCAGCACCACACCTACTGAACAATGCACTGAATGAAACCTGACCTTGGCGATGCCGGAGCCGCCGCTTACAGTTTGATGTTAGAGTTTATGTGTGTGTGTTTGAGAGCTAAAGAATGAGTGAGAGCTGAAGCAAGAGAGCAGCAGAGGAGATAAGGAAGATTAACAGTAGCCGAGGTGACATTATAAAAACTGATGAGCAGAGATAAAGCAGCAGCTCTGGAAATAAAGCGCTGCACTTGGGGAGGTGGCCGTCTACTGTGAGTTGATAGTCGTCGAACATCCCTACAGCAAGAATTTCAACTTAATATGGATCATCTCCCTCACACAGAAGTGTCACTGAGCCACACAGACGTCCTGTGAATGAGATTCACACACATCACATTCATTCATCATTATATTCAAACACAGAGAGACATACCTCTTTTTCAAGCTCTCTGAGCCTCTCACTCAGCTGCCTCTCTGTCTCTCCTGTGGAATAATCATGGCTAATGGAAAGGTCACGACCTTTGCAGGCTTCAGATTGATTCAGAGGTGACGTCTCCTGGGTGTGTGTCTGACAAATATGCGTTTTGTTTGACGAGTCTGAATTTGAATTAGATGTAACGTCCTCATCCTCACTTCTTCTCTGCTTTTCCAACTGGAGAAGAGATTCACTCCTCTCAAGGCACTGGGTGAGCGACTGTATTCTCTCCTGTGATTGGTTGAGAGAATCTGTAGTCGCCTTTTTTTCAGCCTCAGCTCTTTGTAGTTTCTGGCTCAGACGTTCAACTTCAGTGGACAGTTTCTGAGAACGTAGCTGCTCATTGGAAAGGTCCTGATAAAAGAGAGATACAGGGCAAAAATAAACATAGTGCACTATAAACTAAATAGGTCATGATCTCACACACTGCCCCTTCCTCCTTCCTCCCTCCTAGGGATCTGAGCAGCAGCTCCAATAGTGTCCTTCAACAACACACTGAGAAATCCAGCAAATCTGTTCTGCAAACTACATACTTTGACTTTTGTCACTTTTCCAGTATGAGCAGACTGAATTAGCATCATCACAGAAAAACATCATAGAGGGATATAAGCTGAGTTTACCTCCTCTACATCAGTGCAGCAGTGATTACTGTCTGTGACTAAACTACCATGTCACACACACACACACACACACACACCTGGGACAGTGAGCTAATCTTGGCCTGAGCATCTACGCACTGCTCCTGCAGCTGCTGTTTACCCTCCTCCATGCTGGTTAATCGAGTGCTGAGGTCTTTCTCCAGGTCTTGCAGTTGAGTGCAGAGCTCCTTAGACTCAGACAGCTGCTGACAGACACGCCTGCACACACACACACACACACACAGACAGACAGGTCATACAGAAGGTTGAATGAAGAAAGAGTTGACATTATAGATAAATGCACAGTGCAAGTAGCTCCCTCTGATGCCTTGTAAAGTTAATTGCTCACCTCAGCTCATGATCAAGGTTAAGTGAGTCTACAGGAGTGTGAGTACCTGTGCTCAGCGTCCAGAGCCCGAGCTCTCTGGTTGCTGTGCTCCAGGCCCAGGGTCGTGCTCTCCAGCTGCTGCCTCAGTCTGGCTGCCTCCCTCTCTCTCTGCCTGCCCTCCTTCCGTTGGCCGTCCAGCTCCGACTGACACACCTCTTTCTCCTGCTCCAGCCGTGTGGCCTCCAGCAACGCCTGGTCCCGCGCCCTGGCCAGAGATTCAGCCTCCAGAGTGGCCTCGCGGAGCTCTGCCTCCAGCTCCTCCACTCGACGACGAGACGTCTCCAAACTGCGGCCCTGACGCTCCAGCTCTGCTTTGAGAGTTTGGGTGGTGAGCTCTAACTGGTCGCCCTGGAAAAGAGGAAAGATGGAAGATTAATGCTACCTTGATTCCTAATGGTGATTTTAGATTAGCTACATTTATTAATGAGAAGAGACACGAGTCAGACAGGTCACAACAGGAAATGTGAAGGACATGTTATAATCACTAACACACAAACTAATACACGTTCCAGGAGGATATTAATGTAGCTCAGCACCCTGTACAGTCACTAAATAAAAAAAATAATTACTAAATAAAAGCCCAACATTAAGCAACACGCCTAAAAAAAAAAGAAGAAAACTATGCACTTGCAAACACGGATTTCAACAATGCAGGGTTCAAAAATGTTTATTATGAAGAAGCAGAATTCAACACAAATGCACTGAAAACAGGACCATAGTTTGTCTGAAAGAAAAGCAGAACACGTTAATGATCCTTTGAACTGTGCAAGATTTCCAAGAATCCTTTTTTTCTTTTTTTTTTCCATGAATTAACCAAATCAACACAGTGATATTATAGTTATTAGTTCTGTAAATACACACGACAGGGAAGCAAAGGGGAGAAAGAGGATGTAGGTGAGCTGTGATTTCCAGTTTGGGTTTAATCCTCCCTACAGCTGAAAGGAGCAGAGTCTACTTCATGTTTCATTTAACACGCACTGTTATCATCTCCATTAACTCTGACTCTCTGCTTCTCGTTCTGGTCTGAATATGAAATATGCTTCAAACATAACAGCAAACTGTTCTGAAGTCATTTATTCTAAAACCAAGTGTTTCCTCTGATGTAATGTTCAGAGAGAGGATTCTTGTTTTACTGTTTTACAAATTAAAGGAATACTATATATGTATTGTGTATTATATCTATATATTGTGTTTGTGTGTTTGGTCACTGACAGATGAGTGCAGTCCCTCACTCTGATATTTGTACCATGACCTGGGTGGTTGCACTTCTTTTCCATGTTAACATCCAGATGTATTGAATCCAGTTTCTTTGGATTTATCATCACAGCAGAACACATTCACTTATAACAAGTTCATTTGCATTGAATTGGAAACTGCACATTGTAAAGTCCAAACATGTCTGAACTGTATTTCATCTCTATAATTTAAACTATATGTACAATAATGTTTGTGTGAGGCTGTTAGATATACAGTACAGGTACGACATCCACAACAAAGGCTGGATGTTCTCTGTGTGAGAAGAGGGTGGGTAACAGAATATTACAACATCAGAAGAAGGATTATCTACAACTCTTTCTGAATGGGAGGTATTCATGAATCCTTTTAATGGTGTTTCTTTAATGCTGATTTAGCTCTGCTCTTTTCCTTAGTTTGCAATTTTTCTGATGTCTCACAATTTTACTGCAAATAGCACATTAAACACAATATTCACAAAGACCTCGACCTGCAGTGTCTGAAAAACCTGCTTTTTGGTTTGGTTTTCACTGGACCCACATCTGGGGAAATGCTCTGCTGAACATTTTCTCCTGCAGTGATATAATTAGTTTTCAGAGATGGTGAGAGAAATTTCTTTGGCAAGTAGAATCCCCATCTAATGTAAAGTATCCAGTGTAACTAGTAATTATTTAAAGAGATTACAGAATAATGAGATTGTCTATTAAAAATGGAGTGAAACTTTGTCACTGAGGGTTTGTTGTGACATCAAAAAGCCTGTTCCCTTTCATTTGGTTTGTACATTTATTTTTTATCCTCCCCTTGTCCATCTCCACTGAAGTGACATCTGCTGTGGTCATGAAAATGTTGGTGTCACAGCTGTCATAACATTATGTGTGTGCGTTTGTGTGCTCACCAACCTTGCGCTGGGCGGTGCGCAGGGCGTCCACCGTGCTGCGTAGCGTGTCCCTGTCTCTCTCCAGTGCAGCTCGCTCTCCCTCCAGGGTGGCGATGACCGTGGTCTGCATCCTGTGAAGCTCTGCTTGGCTCCGCAGGCGGCACAGCTCCTCTTCCATGGCCAGACCCTCAGACTGAAGGACCTGAGAGAAAAATGGTGGGAATTTCATTGTGCTGCACAGTCGTCCATCCATCCACGCAGACGTCTGTCTGTCTGCAGGTTTGTTAGGTGCTGAAATTGTTTGACGCAATTTTATAATCATTTTGGAGGCTGCAGTTTAACTGTTTAACACTAAGGTATTTCTGTTATTTAGCCTGAGCTCATTGATACGATGGGGAGAAAACACCTGACTCTAAAAGTAACATTTCTGTTACAGGTCTCATAGTTTTCTATGGTAGACAAAAATACATAAAACCTTAAATATAATTTGATTAAAAAAACAAATATATAGCCACAACAGTTTTCAGTTGGGTTCAGTTCAGCTGTTGAGGTATTTAAGTCTAGAGCAACAATTCTTTGAAAGGATTTCCTCTGAACTGCTTATAAACTGAATATAACTATTAAATAATAACTAGTAAATAATGATTTTCTCTATGCATATTGTATCATAAAGCAGTGCATTAAAATGAATCCATGCAGCTGCTACCTGCATCATTTTATGAATCATTACCTTGATAAATTTCTTATATTAGTTCATCCAACACGTCATTAATTCATCCATCCCTCCAACCAAACACCCATTATTTTCATTTTCTATTAGCATTTCATACAATCTTCAACTTAATCGCTCATGCATTACTGAGCGTCCCTCTGACTCACACTTCCATTCATCCATCCATCCATTCATCTATCCATCATCCATTCATCTATCCATCCTTCCATCCATCCATCCATCATCCATCCATTCACCCATCCATCCATCCATACCTCTATCTGCCTGCGGGCCTCTCCCAGACTCTCTGCAGCTTTCTTCAGACGCTGCAGCTCTGCCTCCAGGACCACCAGCCTCTGCTCAGCCTCCCAGGTTTTCCTGCTCTGCTCTCCCAGCTTGGAGTGCAGGTCCTGGGCCACAGTTGCCTGCCTGTCAGCCTCTTCCTGGGCCTCCTGGAGCCGGGTTGTCAGAAGCTCCACATCAGGAGCAGGCAGGGAGCGTACAGCCTGGTCTGCAGTTGAGGTCTCTGAGTTATCTTGTGAGCTTTTTGAGCTTGATGTCAGTGCGGTCTGTTCCTTCTTTAGCTCACTTTCTTTCTCCCTTCTCTCCCTTTCTTTCTGTCCTCCCTCTGCCTCTCCCCTCCTTTTGGACTCAGGCTCCTCATTACATGGTTCACCTGGCCCCCCTTGAACATGGAACACCTCCTCACCAACTCCTGCTTCCCTCTGGGTCCCAATGATTTCTCCTCTTCTCTCCCTCCCCTCCATCATCCTCACCCTTCCTACCCCCTCTCCCCGGAAGGATTGGGATCCCTGGACTCCTCTCTGCCCCTCCTCCTCCTTCTCCTCCTCCTCCTCTCGGTCTGGCTTCTTCATTCCTTCCTCCTTCGTCTTGTCTTCGAGGTCTTGCAGTTTGGTCACCAGCTGTTCCAGGTGCTGCTTCAGAGTACCATTTTCGTTCTTCAAATTTTGAAACTGAAAAGAATAATGGTAGAGCAATGTCTATGTTTTTCAGAGCTTGAATCTCTGCCTTTTGATTCTTTCTGTCCTTGTTTCTTTTCTGTTGGTGCTTCCATGTATTGAAAATGAATGAACTGGAATCTATTGTGAGCAAAAAGACTGGAACCACCTCTTGTTCTTTTTTTAAAATGCATCCAGGTTCAACACAAAGAAGTAAAACAGCAGTAAGAAAGAAATGAAAGATGGACAAATACCAATGTTGAGATTGATTAAAATGACTTTTGGTCACTTATAAAAATAGTATATGAGGTAATCCTCTGCACAAATAAACACAGAGGCATCTAAGGAGTCCAGACTAGGCAGCCTGAAAATAACACAAATTCAGACAATATAGGGAATACACTGTAAAAATAAAAAATCTATATGTAATATACTGTACATACATATATATAAATAGATTGATTTATCCATTTAGATCTAGTTTGATGGATGGTTGATAAGAAGCTTCTGCAGCTGTCAGAACCACATGTTCATTTGCAGCACTGAGACTTTCAGCTTTACATTCAGTCACTTCTTCTTATCAACTGGTGGCTTAAAGAACAGGCTCTGAGTTATTTCTGTCTCATACTGTGCAACTTTCATGGGGCTGAACTCATCAATAATATGATTACTTATGTTATATACAATTATTTCATCATAATAATATCAAAATATCAACAAACCAACAGCCCATCACAGGTTATCAGAGCCCAGAGTGTGAAAATATTCATTCGACATAAAATCAAGTGGAATTGGGTTTATCTTAGTGTCCTAATGTGAATGGGGCAGGTGTAGGGACGTTATCTGTGTGTGTGTGTGTGTGTGTGTGTGTGTGAACTCTAATCTAACTCTAATGATTGGTTAAAGTAGTGAAGATTTCTAGATTTCTACTTGTTTACAAACTACCGGACATTTCCACACAGTGTTTGTGAGTGCTGAATATTTAGTTTTAAAGATGATTAAACATTTTTAACATTATTATTATTCAAATATTCTTAGGAAAAAACATGGAGCCTCCTCTCACTGAACATTGTGTCTGACAAAATCCCAAAAACCTTGTACAGTACATTTCAGTTGAATCTGAAACTGAACCTTTAGTTCCCGCCCTGCTCACCTCTCTGAGTATCTTCTGATGCTCTGTCTCCAGACAGGCCAGCTCATCCTTGGCATCTGGAGAATCCGCCTGCAGCCAGAGGAGACGGATGGTTAGCTCCTCCAACTGCTGCTTCCTGCTTTTCCTCATTCATTTGCATCTACAACAGCCCGAGTCAGCTCTACTAGTATTTCCATTAAACACATGAAAGGTTCTTCCTCGTGATGTGGAAGTATGTGCTCACCTCCTCCCTGCGTCTCTGCAGCCACTGATCCCTACAATTCATTATTTATACAGCAAAGTCTTTTGTTTATTACCTGCTTTGACCTTCATCCTGTAGCATGGGGAGAGATAAACTGCTATAGATTATACAGATATAGAGTCATAACCTTTGACCCCTGAGCCCTGACCTCCTGCTGGGCCTGCAGCTCCTCTAGTCGTCTCCTCAGCTCTGCGTTCTCCTGCTCCGCTCCCAGCAGCCTCAGCGTTGAAGCCTCGCCCACCTCCACACTCAGCGGCTTCCGATCTGGGGCAGAGGAACCGAGACGTAAAGATTAAAGCAGGGAAAAGGAAACGGAGGGAAAGAGAAACGGATACGTGAAGAGACTGACTCGGTTATTGTTGATTGATAACCTGTGGGCCAGTATCGCCTCAACATGTTTTCTCTTATCAGTTAATTAAAATGTCTTAAATGACAAGGTGCAGAGAGGCAGGTGCTCTGACCAATCAGTTCCCTCAGCTCGTCATCAGAGTCCAGTTCTGATTGGAGGAAACTTTGGTGAAATGCAGCAACCGGAGCCAGAATGTTGCCAACGCCTCTGCCGCCACCGCCGCTGCTGCTGTGCCTCAGGTCCGCCTCAAGGCTCATGTTCATCTCCAGCAGCTCATCAACTCGCTGCCTCTCAGTGTCCCGCTCCTGCACACACACACACACACACACACACACACACACACACACACACACACACACACACACACACATATACACACACACACACACACACAACATACATACATATTTTTAGGTGCATTTATGACACAAAAGGTTCTTCAGGAAGTTTGGTAATTTCCTGTTATGTTACAGAAATATAACTGCAAACACACATTTATATAAACACAAAACCTGCACATTAAAAATATGTCTGACACAAATTTAGACAAACATTTGCACAATCACACAAACATTCTGGACAAAAAGACAAATATGCTAACTATACAGACAAATACAAAAATACACATAGCTCCACCCACTGCTTCCACATCCATGATTTTCTGACGCAACAGATGATTGTCCCTCTCCAGCTCCCTTAGTGAGGAGCAGCGTGCCCGAGCTCCCGCCAGCTGCTCCTCCAGGAGAGCTTTGGTCTCCTGCAGCGCCGCACACAGCTGCTGCTGCTCCTGCAGGGGGCGCCGTGCACAAAGAGAGGAAACATGAACTCATAAGAAGAGGAGGAGCTGTCATCACGTCAGTCAGACTTTCGGAAGGCGGACCCTCCGCCCAAACAACTGCTGAGAGGAACATGTTGTTTCTTTATGTGTCTTCGCTGCTGTAGCTTTCAAAGCTCATCGACCTTTGACCCACACATGTCAGCACCAGCACATAGGACAGTATGTCAACAACAACGTCAACACAGACAGAACTTCATATGTTCTGTGAGCTATGGTTGTAATTTACGTTGGAACCACTTCCTCTAACCTGCCCACAGCTGTTACTGCTGTAGTTGTTTCCTCTATTGTTCCACGTCTTTACAGAAATGTTACAGGTCTACAAGTCATAATCACTCATTTGTTTTACCTTTATCTGACAGTTTATCATGGAGATGAAGACAGAAACTTGTGAGGAAAAGAAAGAAAGGGAATGACAACAGTCCCCAGGAGACCAGGGCCATTGTGACGGCAGAACACAGTGTGGTATGAAATATGTGTGTCTGCAGAACAGAGTATTGAAAACGGTTATTATTTAGTCTGATGTTTATCTTTTTCAATCATAACTTTTAATTTTTTATGCTATTTTGCATTCAGGTAAAATTCTTGTCCAGCTTCATGTTTTAAGTCATAATTCAACACTGATGCAGAAGAACTTTGGTGTAGAAAACATGTTTTATTTAAGTCACTGAAAAAAATCTATTGTTCTGATATCACAACCAAGAATTAAGATTCTGTTGGCACCTGTATCAAAAAAATATAAACCCAATGTGACTCATGGCTGCTTTGCATTCTGATCTTTTGAGGCAGCTTCAGCGGAGAAAAGTGGAATCGATTCTTCTAAAACTTGATATTTGATGATGATTTTGTCTTAAAAAAGATAAACACAACTCACTACAACATGGGCTCAGAACTACGACGTGCAATATCAATACACTTAATGTGTATTTCAGTTGTTTCTGTGGGTTATGATAACATGTGGTGAGACAATCAGATGGTAAACAAGGCAACAATTTAGCCTGATTGTGATTGGATTGTTTCTCTTGAAGCAACACCTCTGTGTATAAACATTTAATGTTAGCTCTTCTGCAAAACTTCACTGTGATTTGTAAAGATTAATTATAAATCCAAACATGAGAAAAATTCATCCTGCCAGCTAATTTGTGCTGTCACACGGAGGCAGAATAAATCAAATAAGACGGAGAAGGTGACAGCGAGGACACTGTGAGGGGTTTTACAAGGATATGAGCACATTTTGTGTCTCAGAACACTTATACCACCACAGAATAAATCTCATTTGGGTGTAAAAGCTCCAATAACTGAAGCCGTACTCTTCTTCACTGTAGCAGCTCCTGGGCTGTAAATCCTGATGACATCACACAGTATAAACTCATTCTCTGCCTTTGTTCATACTCGCTCTTGATTGAAACGCTCACGGCCCTGAGACAGAATATATGGCTTTTGAGATGAAGTGGTTCTTCTTTTTAAAAAATAATAGCTGCTCAGAGACGGGGGATCTTCTTGATGTGACCTTCACTGGTAATGTTTACATGAGGACTTCCCTTTGTAACCTGTGTGTGCGTTTGTGTGTTTATGTATGTAAAGGTGTTTGATTTTGTGTCGTATGGGAGATTTCTATATGTAACTTACTGCCAAACAATCTCAGTGTGTTGGTGGTGTAGATGTAGCCATGCTGCTTAGTCTCTTTCTCGTGTAAATTACTTATTCAGAAGTGTGTGTGTGTGTGTGTATGTGTGTGTGTGTGTGTGTGTGTGTGTGTGTGTGTGTGTGTGTACCTTCAGCTGAGTGCGTATGAGCTCCAGGCTGCGCAATCTGTGTTTACAGCTCTGAAGCTCAGTCTGGAGCTGCTCCGCCCGTGCAGCTCGCTCTCGGGCACAGTCCAGCTCATCCCGCAGTGCACGCATGCCCCTCACCTCCCCCTGCAGGGAACGGTTCTGCAGACACACACACACACACACATATTCAGCAGTGAGGATGAGGTCAAAAAAGGTTGTGCACAGATCTGGGATATGCAGCAGAGCAAATGTTGACAAAGTCTGATACAGGAACAAGGAAAGGTGTGTGAGTGTGTGTGTGTGTGTGTGTCTGTGTCTGTGTGTGTGTGTGAGGATGAAATATCCTCATGAGGAGAGGAAAAACATGAAAACATTTTTTTGTCTTCTCTTCTACAAGAGCTCCGTTTAAAGTTCACATCAGGACTAAATGTGGATTAAAGTAACAGCTACACAGTGATGACAAAATGTTTAAATCATTTACATGAATATACCCAAACATTTTGTTGTAGCATCAAATAACCTTCCCAAATTCCCAGAGTTTGAAATATTAAAAAAAGAATCTGTGTTAGTAAATTCAGCACAACAATGGAAAAATACGAGTAAATGATTCAAGGAAGACGTCTTCAGTGTAGCAGCATTATGACCTTATATGACCCATGATCATGCAGTTTTGCTCTGGATGTGTTTAAACTGTTCAGCTGGGACAGAAAGTTGGTTGCAATGTGTGCAGCCTGACACAACCAAAGACGAATCAACTTACTGTCCGTTATTCTTTGTAAGCCTAAAATAC
Source organism: Trachinotus anak (assembly GCF_046630095.1). Lineage (NCBI taxonomy): Eukaryota > Metazoa > Chordata > Actinopteri > Carangiformes > Carangidae > Trachinotus > Trachinotus anak. The sequence continues at coordinate 1,210,307 of NW_027273872.1, read as the reverse complement.
AGTGAATTATAGCTGCATTGACCAGTTAGTTCAGTTTTAGGTGATGATCCTTTCTGTGTGTCCAAAGAGCTTAAAAAAAGTTATAACAAAGACAAAAATCATAAATTTGGCAGCACAAGTCACACGTCTGTACCTCCTTCTGAAGTTTCTTCATCTGCTCCTCCATGGTTTGAATCTCCTGCTTGTAATCCAATATCTGATCACCTTTATCTTCCCTAAAACCAGTCAAATAAAAAACCATCAGCACTAAAAAATGCGAACACAATGCAATGTTTTTTTAGCCTTGTTTGAGATAAATTGGCCACAAAAGCCGTAAGTATAGAGCAGATTATGTAAAAAGACGTGTATATCCAGAAACTATAACTGGCCAGCAGTGACCTTTATGATATAGTCTACATTAAATACACTGTGAACTGGATTACACCTGACTGGTTCTTTACTCACTGCTGAGTAACAACTCACAGTTGTGTGTATTTCACTGACAAAATCATTTGCACATTTTCATGTCGACCTTTATCACAACTTTTATAAAGGTTCTCTTGAGTTTTTCCATCTCTCTCTCTCTAAAACACACACACAGACACACACACATACACACACACACACACGTGCACTCACAGTTGCTGTTTAAGGCGGCGGAGTTTGGCCTTGCTGTCTGCCAGCTGGAGTGCCAGACCTTGGGGTGGGTCCTCGCTGTAACCAGGCGCTGTGGTTGAGTCAGCCTGGGACTCAACCCGACACATTTCTGCTATCTTCTATGGGGAGAGAGGGAGGGAGAGAGGGAGAGAGAGAGCGAGAGAGAGAGGGAGAGAGTGGGGCAATGGACAGAGAGAAAAGGGGGTTTTAAGAGAGAAAGAGACATGCAAGAAAAGTATGAGAGAGTGACAGGAACTAAGAGGAGATTGTAAACAAAAATCAAAAACCTCTTGGGTTTTAAACTACTTGTTGTTCTACAGATGACTGTAAAATGACTCTTATGTTTGTAATTTCTGATCTATTTGACATTTTCTATGACATTACAACAACAGAAAATTCTGTTTCCATTTAGTTACACTATTTAAATAAAGAGCAGCAAGGTGAGTCTTTGTTTCATCACAACTTATTTGAGTCAGTGGAAATTATCTGATCAAAACACATGACCTCATTCTGTGCTGATCTCATAATAAGGTTTAGAACATTAAAAAATTCCAACATTTCCAACATTACTCACTATTCACACTGAAATAATTCCTATAATGTTTTTTTATCCAGCAGAAAATGGTGACAGATCTTAGTGGAACTGCAAGACAGAGTCAAACTAAGAAAACATGCTTATATATTTGGTAATAATTGGGGTCTAGGGCGTTTTTATTGTTTCTTGACACAGTGAAGGAGAGTAACTCCAGTCCAGTGACGTGTATTTTAGTTTTCAAATTCAATTCAATTCAATTCAATTCAATTCGTATTGCACCAAATCATAATATATATTATCTCAAGGCACTTTACGGGGTAAGGCCAAGACCTTACTTTGTTATATTCCACCCTCATGTTTTCTGAATGTTAATGTATCATACAGCCTACTCATCTGAAACACCATTTTAATATCACAATTACTCCAACTGAGTAGGAAATAACAGCTACAAATTGAACATTAGATCTGAGCACCATAAGATATAAACTGTTGATCAAATATGTGACGAGCTGCTTTAATTTTCTTCATAAAAACATCATGTTGGTGTGATGAAAACCACTGTACAGGTCTCAGACAAGAACATCAGACACATTTTCAGGGTATCAAAGGTCCCCAGCAGGAGCTGAAAAGGGGACATTGTTGTTATACTATGAGTCTTCAACCATGAGGCCCCAAAAAACCTTTTTGAAATCATTTTAAGGCCCAAAAAATGTGTAAGAAATCATGTACATACATGTTTCTGTGTCTCCTGTTAAGCAGATTCCAAAGGCTCCATTATTCAGCAGGTCAGGTACAGTTTCACTGCTAACAGCTTCAGTGCTAATAGCTTGAGTTCCAGTATTTTTCACATTGGTGTTTATCTTATCAAATAATTTCAAAGGTTATTTTTACATTTTGGGAAATACACCTCTTTGCCTTCTTGGCAAGATTCAGATGAGAAGATTAATGTTATTTTCACGTCTGTGTGATAAACAGGAAGCTACCACCAACAGCCAGCTAGCTTAGGTTAGCACCAGGTTAGCATGAAGATTGGAGGCACGGGGAACAGCTGACCTTTCAAAAGGTAAAAAAAATCACCTACCAGCCCCACATTAGATTTCTGCATAAACCCTGAAGTGTAAATACTAAATGCTGTGATTCACAGACTTTGTTTGGCTGGGAGCAAAGATACTTTATCTTGGCAGATTTTGGTACCTTTGGACGAGGCCAGGCTAGCTGTTTCCAGACTTTATGCTAAACCAAGCTAAGTGGCTCCTGGCTGCAGTTTCTTATTTAGTGCACAAACATGAGAGCAGTATAAATCTTCTTATCTAACTCAGGACAAGAGAGAAAATACATATATTTTCCAAAATGTCAAACTAATCTTTTAAGTGTGGAGATGCATACCTCCAGGTGTGTGTCTTTATGTGCCAGCAGGCTTTGGATCTGCTTGGCCATGGAGTTGAACACGAACTGTAGGTCTGCACCTTCCACCTCCATCAGCTCCTCCCACTGCAGCGGCAGCACCACGCGAGGATCCTGAGTCACCTGCAGCAAGGACAGTGTCGCATGTCTCTATCACAAGATCAATGTCTGGGAAAACCTGACACAAAACGGAGCGTGAAGGTTGTGTGAATGCCGAGCAGAAATGCACTGAAGTGCAACTGGGAAAAAAAATATTCCTCACATTTCTATTGGGAAAGTGTGTCCAAAAATGCCTGACTAATACATGAAAACTAATAATCATGCAGACAGGTTTGAAATGTCCTCGGGTGGAAGGCATATGAAAAGCAAGCAGGGGGTGCATCCATCCACACAAGAGGAGCACCTCTCACCCCTGTGATTTATGAGGCTGAGAAACCTGGCAGAGAAAAGGCTGGTGGGCAACATGCTGTTACTGTAATTCAGACACGCTGGTCTGCAACATGCTGCTTTTGTAATGCCGGCAATTATTCACGGGGGGTATTTTTAAAAAGAGCACAATTTGGCATTTCTGACTTATTGGAGAGGACAGCGGAGGATGAGAGAAGAGAAATGACGGAGACAGGATGATGTGAGAGGTGGAGATGAGGTGCAGGATCTATGCTACAGGTGCAGCAAGGGGCACCCAGAGGTCCTAAAAAGGCAGCCAGCAGAATGACAGGTAGCTCATTTTCACACTTACTGGGAGCAACAGAGGAAGGTGTCATGGTTTCGCTCTGTCAGTCTACAGGCCAGACAGTGAAGAAATCCTTTGCTAAATCATGTTTAGGGACAAAAATCCCTCTAGAAGTGTCTCCTCTGGACAATATTTCTCATACTGATGACCAGTCGCTGAATGCCTTTTATATTTGGGCTGTTGTTTACTTTGCTCTTGAACATACCTGCTGAATACAGCTGGCAATGGCCGCCTGGGTCTCAATGTCCAGAGACTGGATCTGCTGAATGAACGTCTCCTTCCTCTCACACTGCAGACACACAGGGATAAAATGGTGTGAAGTGTGTGTGTGTGTGTGTGTGTGTGTGTTATAACAAAATATATCCACAGATATCTGCCAAATAAACCAGAGATGAAATGATAAGTTGACTGAAAACTATTTTGGTAATCAATCAAACACTGATGTGTGTTTTCAAGCAATGTCAAACATTCAGTAGTTTAGCATCATTGTAAACTAAATATCTTTGGGTTTTAAGTCATCTTGCATCATGATGGCATTTTTTGTCTTTTTTTATAATTACTTGCACATTAAATAATTAATTGAATTATCAAAAATATAATCACATTTAGTCTGTGATGTTGGTTTCATACCAGACAACAAAATTATTTCTGATGGATACAAATTATTTGACAGTTGAAAATGGTTAAATCTTCCCTGTGCCAGAAGAAAGTCTGTGTTTTTAACTAAATCCGGGTTTGTATTTTATGTAAACAGTGTAAGGCTGAACAGTGCCAATCAGGGAGCGATCTGCTGTTACCTCATTGTTTCCAAAGGCCTCAGTGTTTGGTTTTCGCTCGTCCAGACTACAACACAACTCCGGAGTTTTCAGACTGAAACGGGACCAGCAGCTTTTTAAAACGCTCCGATTTCGAGTCTGAAAACTCCGGAGTAGTTTGGACGGAAGTGAAAACGTATCAAAAAAGATGTGTTTTAGAATAAAAACGTAGCAGTGTGGACGTGGCCTTAAACTAAGCTTGTCAGGCTCAGCTTTATACTGTTAGTACACCTACAGGTAGCATGTTAGCAATGGATGAACATTTACAAGTATACGTTTCAAAGTGAGATTCTAACATTTAGTATGTTAGCATATTAATACTTTGACGCCACAGTTTATTTGGCATACTTCTGTTTTTTTCTCCATCACTTCAGTTTTCACATTCACAAATCTGACATCACCATACTTCAGAGTAAAAGTCTGACAATCAGTTGATTTTTATTTATTCTCTGGGGACCAGGGACTCTGTCATATTTCATGGTGATGCATCCAGTCATTATTTTACTCTGGACCTGAGTATTGGACAAACTGAGCAGAAAAATGTGAAACACTGACCATCTGTTTGAAACGCTGTGTGTCTGCAGGTTTCGTAAACAACACTTGTGTCATTATCGACCTTCAGAAAGCGAGATGGTCATGTGAGTGTGTGATCACCTGCACAGCACATCCTAGCAAGAGGAGCAGCAGTCGCCTGAGCTCTTCCACGGCCGCCTCTGAGGACACAGAAATAACTGTCATCATCATCATTATCATCATCATCTTCCACCCCCACCACAATCCTCCCTATCATTATCACCTTAATGTGTTTCACAGATAGCACAGATATGGACTCGTATATAAAGTGTAATTACTTTCTAGCTGCTGAGAGACAGGGCACTGATAGGATCATGTTGTTATCTTGTACCTGTTAGGGGGTCCTGCCCCAGAATGGCAACGTTTGGGAGGGGCATCAGTATCAACTGCTGCAGGTCTTCCTGAAGAAAAAAATAAATGTGAAGAGCTAAGTGAAAAAAAAAAAACTATCAAGTGATCAGCTGGTCCATCCCGTCTGTCTGCCCACAGTCAGCCTGAATAAACAACAACAGCAAAACTTTCCACCAGCCTGCTGCAGTTTGTGGTGTACACACAGAGCTGATGTCCGATAAGAGGACGTCTTTCTTCTTCTTCCAGGGTCAAGGAGGCTTTGCACTGATTAGATTTAATATATTTCAGGATTCTCTAAAAGTAATAAAAATATATTTAAAAACAAATCTGATGAATGGATTAACAGTCCTGTAACTAAATCCCTGAAGTGTTTCCATTGTTGCTCCTGTACTTTAAAGATGTGGGTGATGTGGGTGATGCAGTCACAGCACATTACCCACGTACAGACCACAAGAGACGTCATGCACAACCAGAACCCTTTACCAACAACAAACTGAGTAACTACAGCAAACAAGCTACTCACTAGAGCCGGACCTGTGCATTATCACGGCCATTATTATTGGCTGATTGTATTTGTCACAGAGATATCAGTGTTGTTGATACGCTGGATTATAAATAACAAGAAATGAAAGAGCAGAAATTCCAAAAGTAAAACAGTAAAAAAAACCCACCTCCATCACGTTGTTTGTCAACCACAGTTTAAGGTGTTAAACCTGCAATGGGCCCAGTTGAAGTCAGACTGGATTCTTTTGTTGCTTGTCATCCCTCTTTTCTCTTCCCTCATTTCCTGTCACAGCTACGCTAAAATACTTTGATAGATCCAGATTATCTTAATCACAACAGAGGCTATTCTTCCTAGTAACAGACCACATAAATTCAAAAATGAACGCACCATTAGTGCCCACTCACAGTTTACACACTAAACAGACTGAACTAAGACAGAAATAATAACAAAATTGCATCTACATAAACAACATATACCTCCAGTAACAGACAGCTCAGAAGGACATCACACAACAACTAACAACAACTAACTATGAATAAGACATCCAACAACTTAGTAACAGAAATAATTCTCATATAACAAAATAATGTGACTGGAAACCTGTTGTTTACTTTATACATGTCACAAACATGTATTTGAACTGAACTAGATCAGGCAGGTCGATACAAAGGGGAAAAAACAGAAAGCGTTTTACCAAAGACACTGAATCTCAAAAATGAGAAGGGACATGTCCCCTCAAGTTAGATGGTGATGCTGTGGACCATTGGTCCTATATCCTCCATCTGGATGTTGGTGCTGTGGTGTTGGTCCTGTGCTAGAAAGCATTTATAATGTGTAAAAGATGAGCAGAAGCCCACTAACACTGTGGTCAGCTTGTTTCAGCAAACTGCAGTTTCTGCTCCAAGATCTTGGACACATTTTCTTTCAGTTTCTGAATGACTATCTGTCTAATCTAGCTGGACAGCAAACGCCTCAGAAATTCTCCTGGCAACAGTTTGTCATGTGAAGCTGCATCGCTTTGCTCCTCCGACAATGGTGTCCAGTGCAGCACCAGTGCAGCAGGTCACCAGCCTGTTACTTTCCTGCTAGTAATTGGTCTTAAACTCTGAAAGGACCAGTTAATTAAAAATGTTTTTGTCAAAGAGCCACACACTGACGTTGGCTAGCTCCTTTCCCAACTGTTCTGAAAGCCTGTTCACATCCTCCCGTGATCCATCACTGCAAAATCACCAGAGTACAGGAGCAAGTCACAATTACAGCTCTCTCTCTCTGCAGCTTAGTGTAATTTATAAAGTGTACAGTGAGAAAGGCAGTGTACCGAGAGGCAGGCGCTCCCCTCAGCTACTCCATCGAGTGCGAGTTTGGCATCAGAGCCATGTGCAGCCAACCTGAAGTTCCTGCTCCTTCAGGGCATGTGGGGCATTATCCAGTGCAGCTCTGTGTTGGTCAGCGTTCAGCCTCATAGTTCATAATGCCAAACAGACTCCTGCAGGAGATTAGCCGGACTGGAAATTATATAGAAGCTGCCTGTTGTTGTTGGCATGCTCATGTCCTCTCATGAAGAGTTCCCTCTCCAGCACCACACAGCCAAGATACACACTTAGTTGTATTAGCTTAAATCCCTCCTGTACTGTATTTCATACATCGTCATTTGGTACATTAATATACTCTGCTTAAGTGAGAGATTAACAGTAGGAGTAATACATAGTACAACTCTCTGTGTTATCCTTGGAGTTCAGACCGCTTTCTCTCTTGGTTAATTTCTAGAAGCATCACGATGGAATTAGTTTTAGTTAATTAGTTTTACTGCTGTATACAACACTCTTGAATTTGGAAAAACATTTTTCATCAAGCTGCTGGCTGCAGTGGTGAAGAGAATTAAGAAGAGATCTAACTTTATCTTTTCTAAATTCATCTTTCTTCAGTTATTCCACAGACAAGTTTGGATTTTCAGTTCTTCTGCTGCCTCACTTTCACACTCCGTTATCTGTATGAATGTGTGCAGACCAGATTTCATTTGTAGTTTTTTATGTTAATTCAAACATCATTTATTGGATGTTCAGTAGCCTTAGAAATGTCACGGTTTACTGACGACAGAGATCTCTTAATGCGGTTAATAAATTAGTAGCCAAGAGAAATTAACATTTAAAATCCCATTAGGAGAAGGTTGAAAACAAAGTGTCTCCATTCAACAGCATTAAAGGCTTTTCGAGTGGAATAGAATAGAATAGGATGTGTTTATTGCCTGTACTATAGAATAGTGCAGTGAGATAGAATAGAACAGTACAGACAGAATAGAATAGAACATAGAACAGTGCAGCGCAGAACAGAAATGAACAGAGGACAAACAGAGGAGAACAGAGAACAGAACAGTGACAGACACCTGTTCATTATCACTGAATCTAAACTGTGGAGGTTCTCTGCCTTCATGTTTGCATCATTGACACAAATAGCTCAGTCACTGCATTAGAGAAGCTGAGGTCACAGCAGAGAAAATTCAGCCTGCCAGGCTGCACACTGTTGCTGTGGCTCGCCACACTCGTGTCATTCTATCACACACGCACACACACACACACACAAACACACACACAAACACATACTGAGCAAACTAGCATCAAAAAAACAGACAGTGAGATGTAACAGCCTGACCAATGTGGAAATAACCGTCCGCAGGGACAATGGAGCCTATTCTGACTTCACCTGCTGAAATTCTAGTGCAATGCCCACTGATATGAGCTTCCAATTATCCCCAGCGTCTCGTCCTGCTCTGGGCTTGCAGAGGACATCAGTGACTCACAGAAAATTAGGAAGTGAAACCTGGTGGACTTGTGTTTATTTTGTGTGACAAGCTAAGCTCAGTCCACTTGACTAACGCTTGGGGGAGGCTTTCTCTCGCTCAGAACAGAGGCTTTTGAATCATCCTCCAGGGAAAGAATTGTGTCATTTCCTCAAATGCCAAAGGCACCTACAATGCACGTTATGAAATGCATGATACTGAGAGCTATTTGATAGATTTTTATTCTCTTTCCTTCCTCAACCCCCTAACCATAAAAGATTCAGCTCGCCACTCCTCCACTTTTTCTCACTCCATTTGCCTGATAATAAGCAGGGACACGTCTACTGAGGGGGGAAATTTTCTGTGTTTCATCTTCTCTTTTGTGCGAGTCCTCCCTCACCCTACGCATGCACTTCAAACTTTCTACAGTAATTTTAGGCAAAGTGGCAAGTGTTGAGACTTATAGTTGAACTTAATCTTGTCCTGTGTTTTTACCACCTTACATTGAGACAACTGTTTCTCAGCCCTCCTCCAGCACTCCCTCTCCCTCGCCATTTGGTGTGGCCCTGAGTTATGTTTTAGAGGGATATTTCAGTGCTTTTACAAGACTTTTCTATTTATGATGAACTGGGAGTCATTTCAGTGCAGCCACAAAAAAGCCATTACACCAGTGTTTTTGGAACAAGTGCGAGAGAGTGAATTGGGCGTTTTTCTAAAGCACAGCTCAGTCCGGAGTCAGACCATTTCCAAATGACTATGTAGCTGGTATCACTGTGTCGCAGGTTTGCCTCAGCAGTACTTCTCTGTGTGATGACCAGTGGAGGTCAAAAGAGTTTCACAAGGTATCAAAATATCCAGTTAAGTTTTATTGAAGTTTTACTCACGCAGAGATAAAACTACCATAGAAATAGAAGCCAGAGAAATAGTTCGAAACTTTAGAAGATACACAGTCGCTCTCTCGCTGAGAGTTAGATAAGAAACTTGATACCGCTGTCACGACTGTCTAAATACTGGCTGAAGCTGGCCGTCGATTTGCCCTCCAGCACCTCAGAAACTCACTAACCAACACTCCCAGCTTGTTTTCTTAGTTTCAATTAAACTGAACTGTAAAAATGACAAGTGGCTTTACCGAGGATAATTCTGGCACAGACTTTGCTTGGAACGTGCTGACATCTCTCATGCATAGTGATCACTTCAGTGGACAGCTACTCATAAGCCAGTTTCCTGTATATCTCTGGGTCCTGATGGTGTAGCTGTGTATCAGTCAGCAATGAAACATCAAGGTTGCCTCGCACCTCAGGAATAACTGCTGAAGTCTTTCTATTGCAGAACACGATTTCATCTTAAAATATATGGTGATAACAGGTAACGTCTAAGAATCAATACTATTGTTATATTTCTCAAATGTTTATTTTGTACATACAGAAAATTATAATTAATCATAATTCAGCTACAAATCACATTTATTGTTATAACTGATTAAAGGTTCTTGTTCTGTGATTTCCAGAACCCAAGTATATGAGAGAGATCACTGTCAGTCAATCTCTTTTTTATACTTTTTGACTTTTTATGTTAGATGACAACTAATACATAAAGGGCAAGAGAAAAGAGGGATATGCAAGAAAAATAAATAAAAAACTAAAACCAGTTTTCCCTCAACTGTGCAGCACATTGACAATTCTTAAGTAACATTAAAATTTCTCATAAAGTATTGTTTATAAAGTGCACAAAATGAAATTAAAAGTCAAAAGAGAGACTGTGGTACTTCTATTGTTGTCACAAGCTCTTTCATTCTGTATCTCAGGAGTCAAAAACAGTGCAACGCTTTAATAGACTGAAGCATTCATTGTACATTCAAGGGGCTTCACCCACTTCAGGGAGACAATGTTTAAAACTCTGGAGAAAACCTGTGCATGCTCTGTTGATTCTCAGCACATCACTCCTGATTTCCCACCTGATGCTCTGATCTAACTCCTGGACCTCACCCTCAGCCCCCCCCCCCGACCCCCCCTACCTGGTAGAAGGCTCTGAGGTGTCGAATTAAAATAGAAAAGTTCTGTATTCTCAGCATGTGATCATCTCTCCCACTGTTGTACAGCCGCTCCACTGTGGGGTTTGGGTCTCTGGGAACACAGAAAAGACAAGGCGGGGTATTTACTGCAGCTTGATCAAAAAGCCAAGCACCACATCTCTGCTGATGAGAAATTCTTATGCAACGGTGCATTTAAGAAGAGAGTGAATAAAATTTTAATGAGCCTGAGAAGCAGGCAGTGAGAATCCTCATGCAATTATTTGTTGAAATAACGTGGCATAGGTCAGGCCAAATTAATCAGCTGTTCGCCAAATACTGACTCGGATCTTGTTTTGCCAGTTGAGGGAGAAAAGGTTTTATTCTGCTGAAATCTGAACACAGAGATTAGGAATTCTGCAGACGACTAACAGGGTGGCACATATGCAGAACCCCATTTCACGATTCACTGGAAATTTGTGGCAAATATTAATGGGTCATACATTCATGCCATCCCGTCACACTGACTGCAGAACAAAGTGAGTTTACAAAAGAGAATGTGATCAAGGTTATATCAAATTTTATGCAAGAAAAAATCAGGTGGAGTCTCTGAAGCCATGCTAGCAGCTATGTGGGGCTGTAAAGCAGCAGCCCTTTGGTGCAACACTAGCATGCAGACTTGCTCACAACAACAATGCTAAGTTCACCATTTTATGCCCTGTTCACACAGAGATCCTGACATATTGCCATTAGAAGACTCCATATTCCCTCCGGTCTGCCTTCAGCAGACCTCTGTTTATGTTTTAGCATGCTAACATTAGCCAGTTAGCAATAAACACGAAGGAGTGTCATTAGTTTGCAGGTATTTGTTCATGAAAGAAAGAAAAAGAATAAAAATGTGAACCTGTTGATGGCACTGGAGACAGTGTGAGGGGACACTGATCACAATGCATTTTGAGGAGGAGCTGAATTTGCCCTGAAGCTATAGCACTAGCATGGCTAAAAACCTACTTACTCACTTATTGGCCTTCCTTATTTCAATGCTTTTTAATGGGCTTCACTCTAGAAATGACCTTGGAGTTTAAGTGGAGGATTGGTTCCCACTATTCCCACTTTTTGACTTAATAAAAGCGACAGCCAATTTTTGCAACTAACCCCAAGGTTACACTAGCTTTTGTTTTTTAGTCATTTTCTACTGCAAATTTCCCCACGAATGTCTCAAAATGAGCACTTTAGACTCTTCTATATTTTATTCCTAATTTAAAATTTAAATGCTTCTCTGACATTAACAATTCACTGGAAAATGTCCCCATGTTCATCAAATTAGCTCATATTTTCCTTTCTTATTTTTCTTTCCTTTCTAGTGGTCACTTTTATTGCACTGCAAAGCTGCAAGGCAATGAAGCAAGAAAATCTAAATCAATCTTACATGACCCTCATGACCTCATTGAGAAAAATCCCATTGGTCAGCCTGAGGTAGCCATCCCGGGTACTCTGGGAAATTGAGTTCACTTCCATATACTGACTGTAGAGCGGGACGCCGTCCTCCCTCTCCACCATCTTCTCAAACAGCTGAACCTGTGAGAGACAGGGAGCGATTATCTTGTCTGTTTGGAGGAAAGCACAAGTGTGTATCAGGAGGTGGACAAGACAAGGAAGACATGAGACAGGAGCAGAAAATAGGTACAGGGAGAGAGACGAGGAGAGGCACAAACATTTTCACACAGGAAGCCACTTGAGTCGGTGCACCTGTCTGGACAGGTGGGATCTGTGCTCTCACACTGGGAAGCACTTCACAGTGACAGGCAGCCAAGCAGGACTGCAGCCAAGGTCCCTCTCTCTGCTAAGAAGAGCTGTGCCAATGCAAACTGCAATATAATGAGGTTTATTCCCACCTGCACCGTCTAAAAACTGCACCGTGGGTAAACAGAGTAACAAGCTCGATCGGTTCAGCTGATGAGGGGAGGCAGAGGAGCCCGTGTCCCTGTGTGAGCGCTGGACGTGGCAGCAGAGCAGTTACAGTGAATGTCCTTCAACATATGTGACGCAGGGTGACAGCTCTCGTGTCAGTGAATAACCGCCCTGCTGCAGTGCCCTTGAGCAAACACTGACCCTCTACCAGCTGCAGGCATCCTGCTGAAACTGACCTTTGACCTCATCTTTGGAGGACAACAATAAAGTTTATCCTTATAAGCTTCAGCACAGCATACACCACTCTTTATCATAAACACTGTTCATTGACCAGAAGGGGAAAATTGATTGATTGGTTTCCAATGAGAAAAACCCAGCTGGAAATTCAGTCTGCTGCTGATGCTACAAATCCTCACCTGATTTTAATGAGACTAAGTTCTCTTGAATGCACAGAAAATAACTCTACTTTATTTTCAAATCTGAAACTACCCAAGGACACGGAAGTGTCAAAGCTAGGAGGAAAAAAAAGCTGGTCACTAAGAGGCAAAAGGAGAAGTAGAGTTTGTTTAGCTGTACACAACAGCACAAAGACACCAGGGCTGTTTTTTTGCTGTTTATTCAGCTCCTACTTTTATATTCATTTGGATGAACAGTCGCTAGGCTACTGGAGAGCAGGCTGCTCCAGAAGATACCAAGTTCTTAATATTTGTCACTGGAAATGATGCAGGACTTACTACAGAACTGGTCCCTGTCCGAGCCCCCAGTTTCTGGACCCTGTGTCACTGTCCCTCTGTCCCTCTAGAAATGACCTTTTCTCTGAGTACAGTGATAGATGATAGATGATAGATGATAGATGACGTACCCATTGCGCCAACGCACTTTCCATGAATTCCTCTATTATCTCCATAATGTTAGAGTCCATTGTTGTGTCAGGAGAGCTGTGAAACACCACAGAATACCGCTAATTAAAAGTATGATCAACGCTATGTAGGTAATGAATCACAGAGAGAGAAGCCATCTCCCGTCAAGTGAAGTCGTTTGACACCAGAGCCCGTCCCCTCCCTCCACCTCTGCCTCTTCCTCTCTCTGTCAGTTTCATTGCAAAACCACACCGGAATTTTCAAAACTCACATGTTGCGTGTCTCTCTCTCTCTCTCTCTCTCTCTCTCTCTCTCTCTCTCTCCTGCTGTGACTCAGACAGGCCTGTGTGCTCTGACAGGTACAAGCCTTGGCCTCGTTTCCTGCTGTTTAACGACATCAGATGTTTATATGTTATATGTTATATTCGTGATGTGGGCAACGCAGCAATAAGGACATGTTTGATGCTGTAAAACCCAGATTTAACCGAACAGGTTATTTCATGAGAGAAGCCAGGAGCCGTGGCCCTGGTGCAGAGTCTCCCTCCAAACAGCAGGTTTTGAATGAAGTCGCTGTCAGAGCTGAGCTGGTCCCTGTGTCCCCCAGGTTCTCCACAGAACAGATTCATCTGCTGTGCTGTGTCGACCCCTGCTGGTTTACAACCAAAGTTTCTATCTGCCCGTTTTAAAATGATCAGTGACATCATTGGGGTGGGGGGGTGTAACCTAGCAGCCCTCCGTTTATTTCTGTAGCTGCTGCACTTCCTGCACAGGGAACACTATTTAAAGAAACTGTCTCTGTACCTGCTCTACAGCAGCTTTTCATATTGTGTTGACTGATTACAATATAGATTTACTGCCATAAAAACCTCTTTCTGTCTGAATCTCTAGGCGGGTCTGTGTGTTGTCAGTCATGTGGTATGTACCTGGTCCACAGGTGTGTGACAGTAAGTCTCCTCTTTCACTTAAATTCTGGGAAATGTTTAAAGATTGACAATAAAAATTATTTGCCAGTTTTGTTTGTGTCTTCATCTATTTATTCATTATTTAATTTTTTAACAGTATTCTTATTTGTTTTGTTGTAATATTCTAAGAAAAGCAATTATTCACTAACCCAGACCAACCAGAACCAACCCGTCCTCACTCCTTCTCTAACCTCTGTTTCCTGTGTTTTATAATTAAAGAACAGCATCGTCACCTGCTTGTTATGAATAAAATAAAACATTCCTTCGACCTTATTCTGTGATAGAGTTTTATTTAAGAAGAATGAGCACACAGAGGGTTTACCTGTAGCTTGGACAGATCACCGTTAGTGATAATGAAATAAAAAGCATTTAAAAACTGTTTTACTTTATAAAACCACTTCCAGCGTTGTTGTATCAGTGTGTTGTTTCTGCCTGTGTGTGACGGAGTGTGTGTGCTGTCAGTGTGTGCTGATACTGCTTGTGCAGCAGTTCTGGGATTAACTACACCAGGATTATCAGATTGTTTCAGAGCTGCCAGAATAGACTAGATGACAGCTTCATATAGGGCACCACACTCACACACACACACACACACACACACACACACACACACACACACACACACACACACACACACACACACACTTAATCCAACTCTCCTTGCTGAACTCAGATAACCCTCAGTCAGTTTATACAATTCTCTATAATATACTATGTACAAAAGGAAGCCGACACTACGAAGCAGTTAAAAACTTCTACCTTTAATGTATAATTCAGGTGCGTTGCCATTTTAAGGTTCCTAAGCATATCATTGCAGTTTAGTACAAAGTCTACAGCTGAGATGAATAATGCAGTGCATGTGGGATGAACTTTATAGCATCATGTGATTGTGACTTTGCCAAATTTAATTTAAAATTGTCAAAACGTGTGAAATAGAGTCTGTATGTGTGCGCTACATCCATTTAAAGTGAATGTACTCTCTTCTAGTTACAACAAAAAGTACTACACATCTCCTGAGCAGATTCTCTGGCGGTTACACATTCATGAGCTCCTGCACAGAGGACATGTTTGTTGTGGTGTCTGTGCAGGGCCCGATAAGATTCCCTCTGTGTTGCCTTGTTTTGGCCATGAGTCAGGGAGCTGCACTGGTGGAGCATAAATCAAACCTAACATGTCAAAACCCAACAGGTGTTCTACCCGCCACCAGCCAACTCACACAACCAAGAAACCACAGACCCCCCCCCCCCCCGCATCCTCCTGAACTCATATTTGAAGATTTTTTTTCCCTCTAGCTGGCAGCAGGGGAGGCGGCCTTCTCCGTGGCGTTATCAGCATCCTCAGGGGACTCTCCGGCGTCTGGGTCAACCTGCCCGAACTTTAGCATGTTGAGGACTTTGGCTTTGACATCCTCAAAGGTCTCCTTCACTCCCTTCTCCAGGAGATAACCCTCACTGTCGCCCTCCGGGTCCTCCAGAGCCATGGCTCCTTCCACGGCCGTCTGCAGGTACCGCAGGCTCACAAGCACTGACATCTGGCCGGAAAGAAGTGATGAAGATGCTGTAACAACTGAAGCTAAAAACTGTGTATTTGTCTCCAAATTAGATGATCAAATAGCTTCATGGGCGGCTTTAAAACAGTGTTAATCAGGTTATATCACACGTATATTAACAAATATATCATAAAAAATCTTCTGATCAAAAATAAGTTCAAAAACTCATTCATTCAAACTGTCATTAACCTGATAAACAGCTCTGATGGATTCTAACATGCACATGTTTTCACTTTGGCAGCTCCTGCACAGCGTCAGTTCACGACTGTGCAGTGGCTGCGTGTTTGTTTCTACTCTGCATGGACTGTGTGAACCTTTTCAGCCTCCGTTGTTGTGATGGACAATGATGATGATTCACACTGACCACAGAAAAAACAACATGATCATTACAGATAATTATGTTTCCTGCAGGACTGAGTAGATGAACATTTGAAATATTCACTTTTATTGCCTAATGGTTCAGGGCCTGACACACTGACAATATAAATATTGAATAAAACATAAATAATAATGTGCAGGTTTTTGCTTTTTCAAAAGTGAAACCTCAGGTCTCACCCCTCTGCCCACCCTAACAACTCTCATACAGACTCTTCCACATCACCAAACTTAACTACAGAGACTGTTCATTGTGACATAGTCAGTGCTGCACAACATCCATTCAGTTTTATCACATGCTTCCTCTTCCCTCTTCTGTTTGGGAACATGATTAAAAGCAGGTTTTAACTCTCCTGTCATCTGCCCCATCAGTGTGGACATGGCGAAATAACACCACATGAATCTGATATAGATTCTTTGATTAGCGGTGGAGAGAGTGTAACGCTGCTCTGTTAAACATGAGGATCCTATGAAGAGAATAAGCCTTCAATACAAAGTGCATATTTGATTAAAAGACAGAAATCAATGTGTGTTAGTGAATACTTCTGTTGTTTTGGTCATCGTGTGTGTGTTTGTGTGTGTGTGTGTGTGTGTGTGTGTGTGTGTGTGTGTGTGACTTTGGGAGAAACTTCCTCCCACACTGTGTCTGGTGCCTGGAGGAGCAAAAATCACAGAATTTTAAATATTCTGTTCAAAACAAAATCCCATTAATTGACGCTCTGTGCCTCAGATAAACACTGCATGTCCTCTGTTTGCAGAGTAACTGCAGCGTTGCTAAGGTTACCCACCTGTATGAAGATGACTGACAGCACGCCAGGACCAGTTGAGTTCATCAGACCCATGTAGTAGTCGATCAGAGCCTGCCTGCAGCCGCGGTTGTGCAGGTTGAGCTCCTCTGAGTGGTACTCGTAGTTGAAGTGGGCGCTGTTGTCAGTCAGGTGGTACTGCAGACAGGGCCGCGGGGAGGCTGGGTTACAGCAGCTGAAAGGAACCCCATCCAACAGGTACCGGCCGTCCACATTACTCCGGATACGACTGGAGACAGAGGAGGGAGGGGCAGGGAGGAACATTAAATAGAGAAGGAAATCAGAGATGGGTAAGAGGAGAGTGAAAGGAAGGAAGGAAGGAAGGAAGGAAGGAACAGAAGGTAGAAGGTACATTCATCTTCTGGGAGGTAAAGCACAGAAAATGTTGAATTCAGTCCAGTTAAAGGCCTGACTTTTAGTTATTAAAAGAAATGAGAAGTGCCTCTATACAAGTGTCATCATGTCATAACCTTTCTGTTTATTCATTCCTCTTTACTCACTTCTTCTTTGACCAACCTTTCCATCCATTTCAGCCATTCTCTTCAATAGTAAAGGCCAGAGCTATTCTTAATGCACTCTTCCTCTGCCCTCACATCACTCTTCTTCTTCCCGCATCCCTCCATCCTTCTTTTATAACATATTGTTTGACCTTTTTAGTGTGAAGTCTACTTATCTGTCACTCATCTATTTCCTCTGTTTCCTTTATATCTTCCCTGTAAACCCTTCATCATCTTCATTTCACGTCCCACATCTCATAATTTGCTCATCACTGCACTGTAATTGACTCACTCCTTGACGTCCTTGGAGGTGTAGTCCAGGTATCTGTTGTTGACCCACTGAACCTCAAACCAGTCCTTGAAGTTGCTGTTTCCACAACAGCGAAACTCCATCTGCAGACGGTCGATGGTCTCTTTCTGAAAGCAGCGGCCTGGCACGTCTGTGTCCTTGTAGAAACGAATGCCATTCCTCAGGCCCACCTGACAGTGGGGAGAGAAAAGCGAAGTGTTGGGGGGGGTATCTGATGTTTTCAATAATGGTGCCTCATGTCAAAAATGCAGCTGTTTTCACACTGAGATTTTCAGTCTGATTTGATCCCTGTTTGTATCAAATGATGTCGTTTTGTTAGTAAAATGTTTCCAGTGTTAATGAGTCAAATCTTAAAGATTTTAAAACTTTAATTTTGAAGGGTGTATTTAAAGATTTTAAAACAAGGAGGAGAGCTCCAATTTTTCAGAAAACGGCAGAAAATGGTTCACGCTTTCTGTTTTTTCAAATACTGACATAGTTTGTAAGATTTAATTTTAGTTTATTTTATTTTCTGTTTCCTGTTTTTACTGCTGTTCTGGAATAGAATAAAATGAAATCACGCTCTCCTCTCGAGCCCAAACTCTTTAAACTCTACAGTTGACCGACTCTTTCAACCAACTGTCTGCCAACCACAGAACCACACTGACCCCTATTCTACCCCCAGTCATTACCCCACCTAGTGACCCCACCTTCAGGGACTCCTCCAGGTGTCCCTGCAGGGCGTAGCTGAGCACCACAACAGCGAGCAGCAGACAACAGAGCAGCGCAGCTACCACAAACCAGACCAGCAGGAGAACCTTCCAACGGGGGAAACGACTTGCGTCCAGCGAATCCTGACACACACGACTGGCCACCCAGTTGGTGCCGATGGAGGCCAGGCCCACCATCATCAGGATGTTGGGCACCACGTGGATCTCTGTGTTGTCCATTACCTCAAGAAAGGAAGAGCAGAGTCAAAGATAAGAGCAGCAGCTAACTGCACGTCACATTGTCATTTCCTCTGCCCACTTTAGCAGGTAATAAATTCACTTAACCTTATTGAAGAGATTCAATTAGCTGCTGATGAGCTGGATGCAAAGGCTACTATGACAATATGATGAGACCTTTAATTCTTTGCCCTGGTTATAACAAAATCAGCCTTGAATTGAAATTATTACAGGCTGAGTTTTCAAAAACCCTCCAGCTGTGAAGCTCCATCAGAAATGTCCCCACCTACTCGCGTCCCTGCAGCCATGTGTGGCTGAAATCGACTCTAAGACAAATGATCTCTGTCTCTGGATGATCTTTGAGAAGGAATGACTTCTGCTTCGTGAACAATAATCAGTTTTGTAGATGATCTGTACAAAAAGTGAAGTGTGGAGCAAATTTTCTAAATGAGATGATGTGATTCAACAAGGATTATGTTCTTGTGAATCATTCTGTTAGACCCTTTTCTTTTCTTTTCTTTTACTCATTTCAATCATCTCTGAGCCAACTCAGTAACACTTTGCTACACAAATGAGAAGCTAGAAAATCTGATTGTCTCATTGGAGATCAATAAATGTCTAAAGTCAGGCATTCATGGCCTGCAGCTTCCTGTGCAGCCCACTGGATACCAATGCTTCCAACCCATCCAGGTCAATCAGTGATCTATTAAGTCAAATGACTAGTTGGCTTAAACAATACACCAATCTTGTAAAGGTCATGACCTTTACCTGCTGGTCATGTTACCAATATTCAATACACGTTGAACAATGATGACTTTGAGAAAAAAAAAAGAAAAATAGATTTTTATCTACATCTTCCAGCCACATGATTTAACACTGAGTGAGTGTCACTGTGTGTGTGTGTGTGTGTGTGTGTGTGTGTTTACACTGGTGTTCTGAGTGGTGTGTGTTTGTATTTGTGGATTAACCTGCAGAGCAAACTTGAAATAAAAGCCACTGATAAGCAACAGCACAGCAACCAAAACTCTGAGCAGATAAACCAGTGATGCTGTAACTTTGACTGAAATCATGCCAGTGTTTCCAGACTTCAGCCCCACTTGGCCTAACAGTCTTTAAGTTCACACTGCATGTGTGTGTGTGTGTGTGTGTGTTTCCCCCCTCTCTACCTCGGCCCTACGGAGCAGCTCTGTCTTAAGGTAAACCCCGAGACAAAAGATGAAGGACCCGCACATCACTGCCAGCCAGGACAGCAGCCACAGGCCCTGGGCGAGACGCACCCGCCTCTGCTGGGTGAACTTCATCTTCAGCAGCATCTTCAACAGCTCGCTGCCGTACACCACTCAACACAGGGACGGGAGGAACGAGTCAGAGGAGGGGGGCAGGAGAGAGGAAGAAGGAGTTCAGTCAATTTTGGTAAAAAATGGAGTCGATCCAGAGGTGACCAGCTGCATGTAAAAACAGAAGGTGGTCAATCCAGGCCTTGCACTTGTCGATTGGTGAGTTATTAGCAGGTTGAGCTCATCTAAGTTGTTCCAGGTGGAGAGGATAAGCAGGTAGATCCCTCAGATGGTAAAGGACACAGTCGACCTCAGAGGATAATGCAAACGCTTTCACTTGGATGCTGAAATTCTCCCAAGAAGATTCTTTCTAATCCAGTTCAGTGTCGTTGAACCTTGGGAAAATGTGAGAACCGCTGAAACTGCTGATTAATGACGTATGGAGAAAGAGAGATTCCTTTTCCCGGAGATGACAGACAAATTCCCCTCAAGTTAACTGGTCACTCCACCGAAGCCCCCCTTCAAGCTGAAACCAACGGGTTCTTCCTCTCGACGTGATGTTGTCTTTTGATGGCGCCCCTCTGGGTAATGCATGTGCGGCCCCCCCACTAAACCGCTGTGCCCATGGTTGGAGGACACAGAGACTGGCCAAAGTCGAGAGTTTGGAGCTGTAATCCCCCGAACAGAGTCCCTTGGATCCTATTAAAGTCCAGGGGCCAATGGGAAAGCAGGCCAGTGTCTGATCAGCAAACTTATTCTGATAGACATGTAGTAACCTAGGGGAGGGCCTGATGGACTATTATGACAGGTGCACTTACCTGAAACCCATCAGCACAGACTGGAGCAATGTGGATGCCTCAGAGAGACAGAGAAAGTATCATGACTGCTAACTGAGGCGAGGAACATCATGAGATCTGAGAGCGTGGAGCTAAAACCAGGTTCCTGTTCCTGTTGGCATTACTTGATGTTTGTAAAATTAGCCAGAGATATCATGTGTAGATAGAGGAACAAGGTCTGAGCCTGTTGAAACAGGCCCAAAATATCAGCCTTTACTTCAAACACTAGCAAAATGTCACAGCTGGCCTTTAATGAACTCTCTGCTTGCACTATTTCAACACCTAGTTTTAACCTAAACACAAAGAACTAATCACTTTACAAACTTCAACCCAACTTCATTCAAACTAAAGTTCTTTGTGTCAAGTTAAAAAAACCTACAACACAACGTTGCATCAGAAATGAGGGAACACTTCATGTGTACCTGTGGTTTGGTTTAAGTCTTGACAACAGCACATTTAAGGATTTCTCCTTTAACACATCCTCTCATCATATTCATGTCTGAGTGAATACTCTGTGAAAATTATCCCCAAAATGATCTCAGGGATTTTGCAGAGGCTGGTTCATGCAAAGTGAAAGTAAAACAGTGGAGGGGAGAGTTATGTTTGTATGGGATTATGAATGCGGTGCAGTGGGGAGGGAGGCTGGTGGGGTTGGATCAGTAGGATTAAACTGTTATTATAAGTATTTATGACAGCTTGAGTCAGAGCCACAGTCAGGCTGAGGCCAGTCTCACGCTACCACACCTAACAGAACAACACTCAACGCACAATTCAAGAAATGATCCTTTAATGTTCTTTTACAACATTAATCACATCTACAATATTTAAATAATGAGATTTACATTTAAATAGTGAGACTGGTTGAGACATTTGATCATACTGACACAATAAACAGACTTGTTTGACCCTCTAGTGGCAGAGGAGGAAATTTTGGTCAGTCGTTGTCTCCATCTACCAGCAGAATCATCGGCCATCTCAGAATGAAATTTGGTATCGATATTCAAGCCTCCAGGAGATAATTCCTACTGAATTAGGAGATCCCAGACATTTAATTCTTGCACACAGAGAACAAATGTCTGTTTTTTGTCCAGTTAATGGTGTATTGGGGCTTTGAGAAAGGTAACACTGTCTTCATGATGTTTGTTTTATAAAAAGAAAGAATATTCACGATGTTTGACAAGAAGACAGAGAACAAGAAATAACGAATAATGAAAAGTCGTCTGTCATCTGAAGTGTTGCATTAATTTAATAGTATTATTTTAGTAGAGTATAGTAGAGTATTTTTACTGGTGGAACTGCTGCAATGACACAGGGGAGGTTATACAGAGTGAAATAAGGTTAATATGTTGCTGTTAAACATGATCTAATCTACTAATAACAACTTTGAATCTTAACTGTACATTTTTGTTCTGCCTTTCAAAGCAGCTTAAAACATCTAACCTGAGTATCATATTTCAAAAAGGGAGGGCCAGTGTATTTTATGTATCATATATACACATACACAGATAAAATAAACATTTATACACATGTAGAGTAATATTCAATTTTATATTTTTTTGCTCACTTAAATTTACATTTCTCATAAAGCAGTTAATAATTCTAAAATGGTAACTTCATGTCAGTTTATATCGTAGTTTTCTAATCTGTAACTAATCTGCTTCCTAAAGTTCAAGAGTTATTCTTCACAAAAATCCAGTAAAACCACTAAAACTGAAGAATGCTAAGGAAACCAATGAAGTGTGTGAAGAGAGAGTCTCTCAACACTGTTCAGCATTTGAAAAGACTTCATCACTCTTTTTCCTCCTCTCTTTTTTCTCATTCACAAATCATGTCTTTAATTAAATGAACTGATAACACAGCCATCTAACATATGATCACAACTAGAAAGGAGCCACCCTGATGAGAGGTTGGTTACTGAATACTCCTGTGTACTGACCTCAGATCTGTTATTCTTATTGAATGTACACAATTACAGAGGTTTCATTTTAATTCTAATAAGATTAACTGTAGCTGGTCAGCTCACCACTGAATGAAGAGCTGTTTCTATTAATGTCAGTGTCTTGTATCAAAGATAATAGTGGATGTGCTTTTCATTTCATCTTCTGCAGCAGAGGCTGTTTAACACAGAAACCATGTTCTGATGCTCACTGCATATCACAGATAACTATGTGATTCACATGCTCTCAGTCAATTTGGGAGAAAATGACAAAGTTAAAGGGAACAGAGAGTAAATGACACAAATCTCACTTAAACAAAGACATTTATAAATCATACTGTTAAAGCAGGTATTATAATAAAATGTATCCTATTGCTGCATGTTCATTTTTTTTATATTTTGTCATTTAATTGCTGCATTGTAGGTTTGATTTATGCCGTTGCTGCAAGAATATTAGTTTTTTGTTTCGGTGGAAATATTGGTCTGTTTACCTCCAGTTTTGACAATTTTCAAGTTTCAGAATTACACAAAACTCGTTATTCTCCTGTATGGATTCAGGTTAATCAAAGACTAAATGGGGATCATATACAAGCCAAAACAACAAGGACGACAAAAAACACAAAAACAATCTCTCTCTTTCAAAATATTTGAAACATCAGTGAAATATATGAATAAATATATGTTTCAGTGCAATAGGATGAGAATTCAGATTCATCCTGCTGTATTGTTGGATGAAATTTTCACTCTGCCTGTTTCCTCCGCTCCTCCCACCCACCCCTGCCCAACCTGTGGCTCTGTCCCTCCACCCGCCTCCTTATGCGCCTGCAGCTGCTGCATGAACTCATCCAGGATCTGCTGGGCTGACAGGGACGTCACATCCACAACGTCCTGCTTCAGAAGTGTTACCTGTACTGCTGCCTTCCCACCCCAGCTGTCCCCACCCACATGGGCCTGCTGGAGGTTTGAAGGGGTGTCAGTGTGGTTCGCACCCAGGGGAGGCTGCTGCTGGGGATAGAGAGGTTGTGGTCTGGCAGCATAGCCGGCAGCCATTTTCTTATAGATAGCAGTGCTGATGTCAGCTACAGAGAAAGGTGGGCTGTGGCTCGACTCGTGCTGATTTGAGAGACAGGCTTCAGTTCCTGTTGTTGGCAGCTCCTGTTTGAACGGCATGAAAGCTGTGACCCTCTGTGGACCTGTGGATTTTGTCGAGCAATCATGTGCTGCTTCTTCCATTTTAGGAGCGTGGGATTGGCCGTCCCCTTGTGGAGAGGAGGCAGGATGGCTGACGGGAGCAGTGGGGGCTGTCAGGAGCTTCTGTACAGCTTCAGCTGAGTCAAAGTGCTTCTCCAACAAATCCTTTATCAAACATGGTACCTGAGGTTGAGACACCAAACACAGACATTAAGTCTGATTTCAATCTATGCAAAACAAACAGAAGAAAGATCTTTTTGTGGATTTCTGAATGTTTTCTATAATGAAAAATAATAAAACTGTTTGGAAATACTTATTTAACTATTGTGTCATTTCAGGGGAGGAGTGCAATTTCCAGTTCAACACTGGACACAAGTCACATGGATGGAAATGCTGTCCTGCACACATGGTTGCTCTCAGTAGGTTTGCAGTATTTTGCAGATTAACTATATGTAAAGTGCTGCTGTTGCATTTTAACTTTTGTTAAACTTTTGTCAAGTTCACAGTACAAGAGAAACTGTTTGACTCCTATTAAAATGTTTCTGCCACAGAAGATTGACAGTGATTTCCCCATAAATTATAAAAACACTACGGGATACAATAAAAATATCATAGGAAACATGAGGTACGTAATGTTTCCTTAAAGCAGATCTATTCTGCTGGCAAACACATTTAAACTTTTGTAAGTTCAGGCTATTTTAAAAACTGACAGATACTCAATATCAAAGGACCACAAGTAAAAAAATGTGACCAGTACATCTATATTTTTGACTGAGCTCTTTGGTTTTCCAGTGCAGCACCAGAAAACTGCACAATCCAATGGAGCAGCAGATCATAGGAGACACAGTGTCTGACTTTGACCCACATGACACTTGGGCCTTTGGGCTTGTGTCCAATAGGCACATTCAATAATTCATCCATGCTCCCACACATGAGCAGATCGTTCTGGAAGCACAAACATTGATTTCATAGTGACTCCTTTATTATCCTGACTGTGATAATGCTCTCACTGGGGGCAGCAGTGCAGCAGCAGATTTTAACGCTTGTTCAACTGCAAACATACCTGCATTCGTGAAAACAGAGACACAGAGTGATGGAGTTTCATAATATTAAATTCTGTAATGACCCACCTACAAAATAACTAAAGACTGATCCACCCCAATGATTTATCTTATAAAAATGTAATCTCTCTGTGTTGACATCTACTGTATGTTGAAGTGTGCATGGATGTCCAGGAGATGGCACCGTGCTCACATTGATGTTCTCCAGGGCAGCGATGGTCCTGTGGGCGTCCTCCAGCTCTGAGCTCAGCTGGGACACTCGATTTAGCAAGTACTTCCTCTCACTGCTCAGGCTCTCTGACTGCACACACATACACACACACACACACACACACACACACACACACACACACACACACACACACACACACACACACACACACACATAACAAGACAGAGACATAGAATAAGTTGACATTTGCATAAAAAGAGCTTGTGGGTTGTGAATGCAGTGAGTCAGGTACAAGATAAGATCCTCTTTTATCATTTTGCCTGTGGCTGCCCCATCCTTATCACCGTATAGTTTTCTCACCGCTATGTGAAGGTGTTCACCCAGCAGGTTATTGGCCTGCTTCGTTCCAGTGTGGGTCTCCAGAAGGCTGTAACAACAAGACACCCATAAAACTCTGGATTATTTGAATGAAATGCCATAAGACTTATAATTTCTCTACCTTCCACTCTACACTCTCTGCATGGTCTTTATGTAGAGATAAGTACAGTTGTTTGTCAGGACAAGTGGTAATCACAGACTCTCCTAATGAATATGTAACAGCTGACACCAAATGGCAGCCCAGTGTGAGGTGACCATTCACTCCAGTTGCTCCAGTTGGTTGTAGAATGTGTGGTATGTGCCTGGTGGGCTGCAGCTGTCGTTTGGTGATAAATACAGACCTGACGAGACCCAGGTCACAACAAGGCTCTGACTGGTGAGTGTGAAGGGAAAGGACAGATGCCTCGACTCCCCCTGTCTCTGTCAGGTGGTGAAAATGGGTCACAGCAGAACCAAAACACCCACAGAAATGCAGGAGGGGAAACGTGTGGCCTGTGCTGTTCATCCAGTACATTCCATGGATCAATGAATCTATGGAGCCTGTTATGTAAAGCCATTGATCACTAGTGGCTGTGGAGTCATTCTGTGGATAATGACCTCACATATGAGGTGTGATATCTATCATGTATTACATCATACTACACGTGGTAAAAATGTTTTTCTGTCCCATGTAATGTTGCTCCATCATACATGTTGACATTTTTCTTCAGACCTTTTATATTTGTCCTTGACGTGGCTGAGCTCGTCTCTGCTCCTTTGCAGCTCTGCCTCCAGGCTCTCGATGCAAACCACCGTCTGCAGCAAGTTCTGGTGAAGATCTGAATTCTCCTCCTGCAGCGCCCTGAACACAGAGGGATATAGGTTTATATTAATATATTACATAAATATATAATAGGCCCAAAACCAATGGCCAGACAGCTTTTATTTTATTTTAAGATACACCTTTTCTTGGCGCCACATTTTAGGGGTTAGGCAAAATGATATAAACAGCTCATGAAAAAGGGCTTTGACTCTCACACAAACACTACAAACACTATAAAGACTACAAAGATGGCTGCTACATATGCCAGCATAATGATAGAGGACTGACAATCAGCACTTAAGCATGGTGTTTGGTTTTTTTTCAAACAAAGAAATTATAAGTTACATTAGAGGAACCGTTTGGAAAACTGCATGGACATGTGCATTATGTTTTACATATGGGAGGTGACAAATTATATTCTTGGTATGAAACAAGATTTAGTGGTTTGAATGTTAAAGAGCTTTTAGAGATTGTTATATAAATAAGTTCCATAACTCTTCACCTCTTCCTGTCGAAACAGGAGCAGAGGGAGAGAGGGTGTTCATTAATGTGATCAATAACCACTGACCCATCACAAGACAGACAGACAGCGCAGAATGAGACAGACAGAAATGTATGAAAAGCTGTGCTGCAAACAGAAAGTATAAAAGACTCTTACTGGAGATGGTCAGCGTCACACAGTGTGTCCTAGAAAAAGAATGAGAGAGAGATAATACTCAGAGATACAGGAGACGAGTGAAGCTGACTTTTCATGCAGTGGAGTCTGTGAGTATTTGGACAGTTTTGTTGTGGTTCTCCAGGATGTTGAAATGAAAATGAAACAATGACTTTCAGCTTTAATTTCCCAGTGTTTACAACCACATTCTGTGGACTGTATAAAAGGTCCTTAAAGAGTAAAATGTGCAACTAGTCTTCGTTACGAATCCAATACGATTGTGAACGCTCCCTAATCAGTGGGCAGGACGGGGTCCAGAGAACGGAAAACAAATCACTGTCCAGATACAACAGACTGTAGTTAGTTAAAGATGCAAAGTGGAGCTTTCCAACAAAGCCATTTAAAGGAACATAGCATAACACTAATTGACTAAAAGTTGCTGATTTGAGTCTGTAAAATCTGCAGAGACACAGTCTGAGCATCATTAGCAGGTCAGGACTGATTCCAGGTGAAAACGCACAGATACATAAAGATCAATAACCAGTAAGAATAAGGCCATTATATCCATCTATCCATTTATTTTTTTATACACATTTATTACTGTTTAGTGCTGTGGGAGCTGGAGCCCGGCCCAGAATGCACTGCTGAGGGAGGACAGACTGAATAAACTATTGAGTCATGGCAGAGCTGAGCCCGGAAATGGTCTACAGGAATCGATCGGTTCTGTGAAGCTTTCCCTTTTGCATGCATGTTATTATATGTGTGTGTGTGTATGTGTGTGTATTTGTTTGATTTCACTGAACAGCCTCGTCCCTACACAGCAACATGGAAAAAGGGAATGTTATGTAATGTTGTGTGTGTTTATCAGAACAAAAGTGTGAGTCTGAGCAGGTTGTTACATAAGAACAACGTGATCCCAGCTCTTATTCAACCAACTCACTCTCACAGTCTGCATAGTGCTGGCTGCTAGTGTGAGAGAGTGTGTCTCAGTGGATGTATGATGTGTGCTGTTGACTCGCAGCCTACATACGTGATTCATACAACATACAGTAGCTCAGGGCAGCACTTTGAAAACAAAGAATTACACCATTTAAACTGATAAATCAGGTAGTTTCAAAGAGAGTTTCCCCTAAAAGCACAGGACTGTTATCTGCTGCATTGCTGGAGAATGACTCAGCTTTCAATGCGTAGTTTGACACTTCCCACACAGCCTGTGACTCAGCTGCACTGCCTCTGCAGGAGAAGAGCAACATTCTTTCTCATGCTCATCCTGTTCTTTCTATGCAGTGATAATGTCCCTTCATTGCAGAGCCATGTCTGTAGAAGGTCGATTACTGACTCATTTTATAATTAGACTCAAAATTGTCTATTTTAAATGGTTATAACACAGTTTGACTCATGTCTTTCTCATAATGCCTGTTTGAGGACCATTTGTGTTGATGTATTAAAATATATCACCAGTGGATACCAGATAATTCCTGTGACTTATTTTCCTTAAGGGTGGTGAATAGTTCAACCAAAAGCAAACCAAATGTCTCCTGACTTTTCTAAACTGAAATAAGGTATGTGCAATGTATCAGTGACATTTCATTTTTATTTTCACGACCTGAGGCCTGAAACTGTCTTTTCTGTAGAATAGTATTTAACACCATCAAAAAGAGCAAAACACTATGAAAGAAAACTCACCCTGAATTGTTTCATGTGCCCCACATGTTGCAAATGGTGTCGTCCACTCTGCTCTGAACTGTGACTGGTGGCTGTGGAGGCTGTGTCTCTGGCCTTGGATGAATCCGATTTTGTGGACGAGGACTCAGATCCGAGGCCCGCTCCTGCCCCCTGGGCTGAGGATGGAGGGGAGCTGGTGGGTCCTCGGTGCCCAGAGCCTGGGTGCACCTGCTGAGGCGGGTGCTGGTGGAAGTGCTGGGTGTGTGGACTGTGGGAGGCAGTCGGCTGCTGTTTGCGGTGGTGGCGTTGTTTGGGTTGGCTGGGTTCAGGACTGGTGCTGGTGCCATCAGTGAGGTGAGGGCCACATCTGCCATACCTGTCTGCAGACACAGAGCCTCCGGTGGGTGACGGCCTCCTGTCTTTATGGCTGCCTCCATGGTGAGTACTGTGGCTGGCAGAGTGAGGGTGGTGATGAGGCGGGGGGCTACCAAGGTGGTTTCTAGCTGCATATGAGATCAGTTTGTCAGGATTGGAGCAGTCTGACTGTTTCCGAGAGCTGCTGCGAGCTGCTGTCTCTTGTCTGCTCTGCTGTTTCAGGTGCTGCTCTCTTTCCTCTCCTGAGCTCTCTCTGTGCTTTTTGGGTGGGAGCTGAGGTTTCACAGGGCTAGGTGTTTTGGGGGCTGGGACAGGTGTCTTCCCATTTTTATTTTTGTTCACACCCAAGATAGTAAGGGCTGATGGACTTATAACCTGTTTTGTTATCTCATCTAGAAAGGCTGAGAACTGCAACTTTCCCTGCACAAAATTTGACCTGGCTTGCTCAATCTCAGCTTGAGTGATCCCTTTCCCTTTCCGTCCACTCGGATCTTGCTCTTTGGAAACCCTGGGCGACAGCACCTCCATCGACTTAGCTTTGCGAATGTCAGTATGAGGCTCCTTGTTCTTGAGGATCCCTTTGCCGGGCAGCTGGCTGGAGGACACTGCTCTCTTGGGGCCCCTGGAGACCCCTAGCAGAATGTTCTCCTCGCTAAAAGCCAAGCTTCGGTTCAAACTAGCTGTTTTATACAAAGGCCCATAGTTCATGTGTGGTACCCTGGATTTTTCTCCACCAAGATCACTTTCATTACCCTGCAGGAGGCCTTCTTCACTTCTGCTGTGACCGCGGTCAAGTGAAGAAAAACCTCGCTTTCCCCTCTGCTGTGAGTTTGCATGTATCTCACTACAAACACTGCCGTCTTTGCCATGTTTCACTGTGGCAAGGACAATGGGGTCAATGCTGTCGTCTTCCCGAAAACCTCTGCGTGCATCTGAGATGTTGGAACAAGACAGGGAGTGCTGTGGCCGCCCAGCATGATGAAGAGAGAAGGGATCATTTGCACTCGCCTCTGTGTACCAGGAGGAAGAAGAGGAGGAAGAGGATGAAGAAAGTGAAGAGGAGGAGGCCCTGGAGAGAGTCACAGGAGTGCGGTGGTTGTAAAGTATGTCATCCTCTTCGCTGGGGTGAAAATGCTGTGTTTGATGATGATAGTGGGCGTCATGGTGAGGGCTATCATGGAGAAAGTGACCGTGGTGGTGGTGGCGTGGGGGTCCACGGCTGTCATCTGTATTTCTGTCTGCATCATCAAACATTGTGTATCTACAACAAAGGCGTAAAAAGGAAAAAGGGGCAAAAGAAAACTCAGCAACAACTTTAATGATGTATCTGCACCAGTGCACATATAGAGCTGCACTATATAAAAGGTAATTGTGCACACGAAGAACTTATAACCACGAACAGCATCTGCACATTTAAGTCTGAGGGATCGATTAGAAAAAGCAGATGACTGCGTTCAGTTTGTTTTATTACAATGGCAAATTTAAGGACGTTTTTAAAATAAATCAAGCACACTAGAATGTGCCATCCTACCTGTGTGAGTGAGGGTCTTGGTGATGGTGATGCTGAAGGTGATGATGGTGGTGGTGCTGTTTCCGTGGCTTGATCTCGTCCATAGCAGAGGGGCTGTGAACAGGCTTAAAGAACTTCTCCATCACCTGTCTCTTCCCTGGTGGTAGGCTGTGGATGCCGTCCTGGTGGGGCTGGCTGTACAAAGGGCGCTGATGGTGGTCCGTGTTGGTACGTAGCTGTTTCCTCTAATCCTCTGCTTTTTTTTCTGACAATATTTGTCTGTACAAAGCTACAACTTATCTGTTGGTGTCAGCTGCAGAGATCGACCACACGATAACCTCCACCTGTGTACAGCCATTCTGACCACAAAAAAAACAAAACACAGAATGTGTTCTAAGCTAGGTGATATATTCAGTCCTCAAAACATCTGCTCACAATAGTCTCTACTGAAGATAATTCTCCAAGTGTTTCAGGACGTATCCAGCTGTGTATCTACCTATGACTAAGTTTGTCTCCCTCAGCGTCTGGCAGCAGAATAATGGAATCACGGCTCATGAGCAGGAATGTATGAATTCCTGGATGGTGGTTTGATTTTGCATCACGCCTGATGTAACAGCTGGGTGCTCACTGAACCAGCTGAAAGAGCAGGACCTCTGTCCTCAGAGAGGAGACGATCGAACTGAGCCCGTGGGACAGGATCTATAACGCTGTTCATTCACTGATGTAACCTGCAAAAGTGGGGTTTGCTCGTATGTTTGTGCTGCCTCTCTCTTCAGCTTGTCTGTGTCTACATCTTATTATTTTGTGTTATATTTTTGTGTTTACTTTGTTTTCACCAGTATTGCTGGTACAGCCAGAGCTACTGAACTGCCCACAGTTGCCCCATTGATAAGAGTTTCCTGCAACCATTCAGCCAAGGCCGTAATTACATTTACTAAGGGTGAGCGATATGACAATATAGTCTACTGTTGGGATGATATGCATTTGTTATATCCTTCTGTTTTTAATGTGGCAGCTATCCGCTTTAATATCTTAGGTTGTACTGAATAATTATTGGCAATATTGTAAATCAGTGAGTAAGACTTACTAAATTAGTCATTTGGACTTTTCTAAATGTTTTTGATCAATGTATAGCACTTTGATCTGTCAGGTATTTAATTAGCTGGACCAGCCAAATTACTCTTCTCTGTCAGATTATTTCAATAATATACAATTTATTTTCCAGAAAAAAAAAAATCTTTATTGTCATCAATATTGATATACGGTCACAGAGGTTTGACATGGACGTCCACTCTATTTCCATAAACTTCCTAATTCTAATTACAGTTTATTACACAACCTCAAAGACACAGAGTTAGCTCACTCTATGCAGATTGAGAACAAACCTTCATAATAACTTTGATTAGCAGGGACTTCACAGAGGTTGGGGGGGTTATCACATGAAAGGGTCCATGCTCTGCTCCCAGTGTCTCTGACCACTTCCTGTCTGACACCCATGACAGGGATCAATGCACTGAGGCTGGGGGGCTGAAACCCCTGCAGAGGACAACTCCCCAACAGGGCGCCGCTGATCGACGAGCTACCACTCAGTAGTTGCATAAGGGAGGTTGCCCAGACTTGTTCAGGTTACTGTGCTCAGAGCTGAGAAACAGCGAGGCGGGTTTCACGTCCTGCTTCATACGTGACAGAGGGCGTGTGTTCCCCCTGCCGGTGACCAGAAGAACCATCCTTACCTCTAACGCTGGTACTTTTCCACTGTCACAGCAACACGCTTCGTGGCCCTGGGTCATTCTGGGTGATTCTGGATGATTCTGGGTGATTCTAGTTTCATCACGTACATTCTTCAGCCAACTCCAACACGGTATTATTATCTCTTAAGTCCAT
This sequence comes from Trachinotus anak, assembly GCF_046630095.1. Lineage (NCBI taxonomy): Eukaryota > Metazoa > Chordata > Actinopteri > Carangiformes > Carangidae > Trachinotus > Trachinotus anak. Next base: position 1,178,033 of record NW_027273872.1, on the reverse strand, counting down.
GTTGGACGGGACATTGAGCCTACAGTACCATTATAGTACCGTTATGAATGCTTGTACAAAAAGAGTCTGTAGCTACGTGATACATATGTGACATATTTGTTGAATAAACCACTGAAAGCACCGGGACAGAGCTAGAGGAGATGAGTTGGCGGTTTCCTATTGTTCCTCAATCACAAACAGCAGATCATTGCAGTAAAGGGGGAAGGAGATCCGGCCAGTCGACCATATTCCAGTTTGATCCGGTTTGTAGGACCGTGTTACACACAAGCAAATATTCATCCGCGCAGCCATTCCTGTGACGTCAAGTGTCCTGGCCGTCGGTCCGTTGGCGCAGAGGGAGGACTGTGTGTTTTCACTCTAAACGACTCCACTGTCCGTGTTCCCGATAAACAGATACACCGATAGAGACCAGCAGTCCCAACGAGATCACACATTCCTCTCTCCTTTGTCTCATTAAGCCATTTCATAGAAGAACAGGATTTCACATATTAATACTGTGTTTAGGATTACCTTAGTTACAATTTACCTTCACATTTTTTATTAATTTGTCAACCTTAATGTTCCGAAATCGACTCTAAAGCTACAATCAACATATATAAGTATATTTGTCGTTTGAAAGCCGGACTACTTTGTCGTCGGATGAATATCTGCTCTTGCCGTAGTCGAATCACCCAAACAGTATAAATTGAGCCAGTGACGCCGTTCGTCCCTACACTGCATCGATACCGTCTCGGCGTGTCGCGAAGCGTCGCAGGTCAAACCGATCTTGTTTTTCTTCCTTTTGCTACTTCGAGGTTTAGTCGTTACGGATGAAGATATGTCGATTTGCTCTTCCTTGTTTTGTTTTTGTCAAATGTTTGAATTTAGCGCATTTCGATGAGTATCAGTGAGCGTTAGGCTCAGCCTTGAGGGCAAATACTGCTTTATTGTGAAGATACGAATTGTAGATTCGAATGTCATTTTCAGCAAGACTCTTTGTCATCAAGCTTTTTGACTAATTTATACGTTTCATCGCACTGAAAATTAGCCTCGATCGAAACCAAACCATTGTTTTTTTTTGACGGTTAGCTACCGAGCTAAGGGCAGCCTAAGTGAGCCAAATATAGACCAATGTTAGTGCCAACATTGTCAGGACGGTGCACTTAAACGTTTACCTTGTTACTCGGGCAAGTTGAAATAATGCTTTAATTGTTGTCAACATAATCGGTTAACGTTATGTCTTTTATAAACAATCTAATCCAGGTCAGCGATTCTAATGTTCGTATGTGGCTCAAGATGGGAGCCGTGACGTAGCCGCTAAAAATGTTTGCTATTGGTTGATTCGAATAACGCCCTTGCGTGGCCGACATTATTTTCCGTGTCGTGACGTGTCTAGACGGAGACGGAAAGGGAGTGGTCAGGATTTCTCAAAGCGCGAAGCAGGCAGCGGCCCCACGGCAGCACCGAGCGACCGCAAGTATTCCAGCTCAATAACCGACTGAATATGAGAAAGAGCCTTTTAATAACGAAATGGCAGTTAAAGTGTGCACTTTTAAAGCAGTGAGCTTATCAGTTTGAAATTAAGCAGACGGAGAAGCGATACGCTGACTAATGTCAAGGCGAGTCAACTGACCTCGTCATAAAGCTGTGCCAGGAATAGAAAGTTAAATGTTACTGAAGCCAGTTAATAGAAGTGAACTAGACTGCCTTCTGAAGATTCATCATGACAGCGGCTAAGCTGTGAATATCTAGAGACCTAATGTGAGAGGCAGGCAAGTTGTATTTAAATTATTTAAAACCTGCGTCATATCTAATTTCATTAGATAACTTCAGAACTTAAGCAACAGTCTGAGACTAAACGGAGCCTAAAGAAGACGACAAATGATGAAAACTGATTCTGTTTAACCAACAAAGGAAATTAGCTTATATCTGAAAACCAAAGAAGCAATCGAAACAATTTCTTTTGTAGATGTTTAAAATCGTAGATGAGGCACTGGCCTCAGTCTCTTCAGCTAATGCCATTGTTTGAGCAACTATAGTGAAATGCAGCCAACTTAATTTTTTTTTTTTTTCAATTTCTCGAGTTGCACTTGAATGAATTTTTTTTTTTTTTCTTTCCTATTTTATCTTTCAAGTTTGTCTTAGAAGTAATGTTTGAACCATCTAAGAAGGCATCAAAGCTTATATTACCAGAGCTCTAATTGTAGCTCGAGGAATCACAGGCTGAGATCATTCTGTACGGACTTTGTTTTCATTTCATTTTTTTTTTTTTTTTATTGATTAGAGAAGACAGAAGATTTATTTTTTTCTTGGGGGGGGTGGGGGCATGGACTGAGTTATCGATGGGAGTAATGGACTTAGTTATTGTGAGGAAGAATGGACTTAGTTATTAGAGGAAGACGGGACGGGACCAGCGTGGAGCGAGGCCATGGGACACGGGGAGGACCAGAGTGGAGCCAGGCAGGACAGGACCAGAGGGCGTAGAGGACCAGAGTGGAGCCAGGCAGGACAGGACCAGAGGGCATGGAGGGAAGAGCAGAGGGGGCCCGAGAGAGCAGGAAGCAGCAGCTGTCGGCGAGTGTACACCAGAGGGAGCCAGAGGCGCAGGGCAGGGTAGCGGCACAGAGTGGCCATCACTGAAGCAGCAGCAGTTCCAGAGCAAACCAGCCAGAGATGAGGGTGGGAGAGGGCGCACAAGTATCTTCTAGCTTCACAAGTTGAAAGCAAGGCGTGGTTTGTATATTGGGTAGAGGTATCTCTGTAACATTCTCTGGAATTTAGTTTTTTAACAACTTTCTAGAAAAAACTGTTGTAGAACACAATTTCTCGCACAGCTCTCTCTTCCTCTTTTCAGGCAATCCGTGTAAATCGTTTTGTACCGGGGTCACCCCTCCTGTTGTGCGCTGACATGAGTGTGGTGGTGTCTGCTGTGATGAATGCCTTGATAGTGTGCTGGCGAGAGGAACATCTTATCGGACTTCTCGACCCCTGCAATCAGAAGTAGTTCCCCCAGCCGGAGAGAGGCAGTCCCTTGTTGTTCGATAGGTCTTCCCCAGAGAAGCTTTCAGCATTGGAGTGTGAGAGTGGATGGTCTCCTGTTCGGCCAATTGATGCTTGTATACAGCAACCCTTCAGTGCTTCAGCAGCAGCGCCTCATTGGTACAGATCAGCTACATCTACCTCTTAACCCAGCAGTGAGTTAATGCATGAAATGTACATGTGGGTGTAACTATCCTGTACATAACTCATCATTGCCTATGCTGTATAGTATACAGTGGTTTTTTTTTTTTTTTTGTTTTGTTTTTTGTTTTTTTTCCATCCCAAAAATTCGTATTGAAATAATAGTACTTGACCCTAGCTGGTAAAGATTTTTGGGTTAGGGGGAGGGGGGTATTTAAAACGTGTTTCGAGTTCTTCTTTTCACAGGCCTGGCCCCCTAAAGCTGATCATCGAAAGAATCCCCCTGCGCTAGCTGCTCGGTACAAGTTGAGCTCATCTTATTTACTATAGTGCTTTGGATCGGGATCACGTGCATCCACTGCAGTTTAAAGCGATGTAGGAAGGTATTTGGTATTCAATAAATCCAATAGATTTATTTATTCTATTTGGAACGTGTTGTAAATGGGGGTTTCCATGCACATCCTTTGGGTAATGGGAGGGGGGGTTGTGGGGCCTTAATCAGTCTCTTCCTAGACTTCACAGCTCCATGTTACCCAACGCAAAATGGCTTGACTAGGAAACATCCAGGTGCACCCAACAAGATTCAAGTGGACACTTTGCTTCGCAGGATAGCAACCTCAAAACTAGTCTCCTGATGTAGCAAGGAGTTCTGTTTTCCTCGAAGTGCGGTAACAAGTCTCTTTATTAGAAGTCATTGTAATTCTGTACAGGCTTCAAGTTGCTTTGTGGGGTTGGGAGGGGGCTGTGTATTTGTGACTCTTGCAGATTAAGTTATATCGCCCGCCCATCAAATCTGAATTCAAGTCCACGTCTACAGTTCATAAGGAAGGAATCCCTCGCGTTCAGGCCTGCGGTATTTAAATGCTTCTTCTGGAAAATGGCTTCCATTTTTGAATTGTGTTCATAGTCAAACAGTTGTGTCCTTACTTAAGGCAGTTGTACTTCTGATTACTGTAATGCAGTGATTGTCTTGTAGTTGTGTACTGCTTCATTGTATTTGGGGAAGGGTATTGTGGGGAGAGAGGCTTTTTCCTTTGCATTTTTTCAGTGTGCTGTGTCCTGTGCGCTTTCCAATACCCGAGACCATCAGGAATTCTCCTAACTCATTGTATGTACAAGTTTCCTTGCGCATCGAGCATCACGTAAGGTCACTAAATGTGTTCACATTACTCTTTAACATTCATTGTCTGGCTAGATACCTCCATTGCAATTCCTTTGCAATTAGTTACTATGCCTTGTATTGACAATACAATGAGTGAACTATCTGTAAAGGATTTTTCTTATTGCATAATAAATGCATAGCTTGTTGTGATTGAATACAGTTTTGGTATGCATTTGTTCTTTTTTGGGGCTTGTGTGGGGGAGCTTTTTCTTGTGCTTTTTCAGGTATGACAAAAGCTTGGAGCTTTGTAGAGCACGGATGTGACCTGGGCTCGAATGACATCCTTTTCAAAGTGGAAATTGAAGGCAGATAAGTTGAATCCATCAAATATTGATGTTGGAAAGGAGAAAATTTTCAACCCTAGAGGGGTCACTTATCTTGACTGGGCTCAATTGCCCTCATTGTCCTTGAAATGAAAGCAACTTGCTATACTTACTGTAGAAATAGCACTGCTGTGCTTTCTTAACAAGATTCTCTTGTGATAACGGGAAGATTTGATGGACCTTCATTGATTCTGACGTTATCTGCAGTAAAGCATTTGGGTAAGGATAACAATAGTCAGTTCTACGATACTGTGAGGGGAGGGCGTGGGTGTGTTTCTTGTCTGCCTCTCTGATCTTACAGAAGTCCAAAGGAAGAATGCAGTCTACCTAGGACAACACAGGAATCATCCTGCCTTTTTGAAGTCAACCAACATGCAGTTTGAGCAAATGGAGTCAGGTTCTTGTTTTTGATGAATACAGATTGGAACAGTTAGCCCTCAGCTGCTAGCCCTTGTGCAACTGTGCAGGTGGCAGGTTGGTCACATTAAATTACTTGGAATCGCGCAACTGTGCGAGGTTTTCAAAATTTAAGTGGCTGAGGAAAGCTGTGCATGGTGCAGCTTTAATTTGGTCTGAAATGCAGCGCAAATGTGCTGCAGTAGTTTCTATTGTGCATTGGTTTGGTTGGGTGTATCCCTACACTTCTCTTCACAGAAACCAGAGTGCAAGACTGGTTCAAGCACGAGTGAAGTCCTTAAACCTGGAGCATGTAGTAAGATGCTGGCTTAACTTGATAAAATAAACTTCTGCAATGTTGTAGTTGGAATAAAATGACATCTTGGAACTGGCTTTATGTTAACCTCAAATCATCAGTAACAATAATGCTTTACTAGCATATTCCTCTTTGGCCACGGGGCCCTATTGCTTTGCATCCTAAACCATAAGATGAGTAGAACTCGAATCTTTGAGTATTGTGTGGTGGGTGTGTTGTGTAGATCACTCTTTGTTTCAGATCATTCTCGTCTGTCCACTCCGATCTCGCCTGCCTCTGAATGCAAAGCCATCTGTGGAAGCTGTCAGCGAATATGAGTGTGGCCCCTGAATGAAGTACCAACCCCCTGTGCGCTTGAGCTTAAATCTGAACCCTTGACGTCCTTCGCAGAAGCCCCGCTCTCTGTGTTTGTGTGTGTGCCTTTTTTTCTTTTCCCTTTGGTTTCTCAGGTCAAATTGCCTAAAAAAATTGTCTATTTGTCATCTGGGATGGCCTAACCTGTGATGGAACACTGAGAATCCAGTCACATTAAGATCAAGAGCTGCAAGCTTGTCTCGCTAATACTGCATCACTTCAGTCTCATGGGTGCTAAGTTAAGTAATTTCGGTTCCCTTGATTTTTCTTTAACATACCATGGCTTAAATGTGTAACTCAACATTTTGCATGCACATCAGCTCTGCATAACATTTTATTCGTAATACACAACATAATGTTCATGAAGTCGTTGTCAAACATTGCAGCAGTATTCGATTAGGGGTTTTCTTGGGGGGGGGGGCAACACTTCTCTCTCTTCCTTTCAGATTTCTCGTTCAGCTTAACTTGCTACTGAGCCAGGCGGCTTAAACCTCTGCGGGGAATCATGGGATGTCTTGGTACAGCCCGCTCTAGGGTACAGTCTTTATTACTTTGAAGAATTGAGCATCACTAAGGAAGAATAGCTGTGACAAGCTGCTATGCCATTTGTGGTAAACAATAACCTTATTGACGTACTCTGTCATATTGGATAAGTATTGGTGTTTCAGTGTTGGGCTTATGTGGGAGGGGGGTGGGGAGGCTTAAATTGTGTGTCTTCTTTCCATTACAGCCGTAAACTTGGCAAGAAAGCGTTCAGTTCGTTTGACCCGTGAGTCCTGCTGAATTGCAAAGGGAAAACGGCTTTGAGTGTCACCAGGGATGCTGGTATTGTGTTAATATGGATAAAAGGAAATCATGGAATCAGTCATACACCAATGCAGTGTCGTGGGGAATGCTGGGGATTGGGGAAACCAGTTGTCTCTTTCTTCTAGTTTCAGCCTCGTGACCAAGAGAAATCCCCATTTGGTGACAGGATAATAGAGCAGCCAGGTGTTTTAGGGGTTTTCTTTTCCTGGAGGAACAAACTCTTGGGTTTTGTTCCTCCAGGTTTTGCTTTTGCCCTTATTACAGCAACAACAAAAGCAAAAGACTCCGGTGGTGGCACTCCTGACTTTGTCGGGACAGGGTTCAATTCCCTGCGGTGTCTTGCTTTTTTCAGTATGCTGTGTGGGGAGGGGGGATAAGTTAAATATGAGTTTCATAACCAGTTTTAGACCTTCACAAACAGCTGTGGGACTAGCTGCAGGATGAAGTCAAATAGTCATAATGTGATCCCAGTCCACATATCACAGGCGTAAAAGCCCTGGTCAGTAACTTGCCAAAGCATTTGGCAAGAGGTAAAGATGTCTGACAGGCAGCTGAAATGCTTTACTTGCACTTAATACACATTTGCAAACACTTGTATGTTGTGTAACATACACAATAAGAGATAATAATTCATATAAAGAGGATTTAGTAAACTGAGTGCGGGGGGGGGGGGGGGGGGAGATGCATTTGTAGTTCTTGAAGCAAAGAATTGTCTGACTGTAAAAGATCATGTCTGAATTTCATTTACAAAGGTCTTCAATATTTCTTGGCTGCTATTTAATTATTGTGGGTCCAAAGTGTTTATTTTAGCATTATTTTGTACTCGGTTAATTCACCCTTCAGTTTTCTGCCACTAATTGCGCCCATGTCATATTAGATTATATTAAATGATGTTTGTGTTAACTGAAATTGTTATATACACCTTTTGAAGAACTTGTGAAAATGTGATTAATGTATCTTAACTTTTGTATATTTTCTATGATTAAAGTTTTAATGAGGTGAACACTGAAAAGGCTGATATTGTATTTGAAGCATTTAAGAATCAATTTTCAATGATGTTTGCACACATCATACAAATTTTATTCGCATAACTGAAATATGCAAGATACCTCTGAAGAGAATCCATTTGTTTTCCCTGTCAAACGCTTGGAGTGGTTAGGAGATGAAAACAGGTTGAGTACAGTATAGTGGTTTTATCAAATATATACGTAACATACTTGCAAAAACAAATTTAGCAGAACATGAATTTTGTTCAAGTAGGTGAAAAATGAAAGGAATAAAAACAAAGTTGTCGTCACAATCCCCAGAACAGCTTCCATGCACCTCTGTTAGACATGTCTGTGTCCTGTGACCCATCTGTATCTGTACAGTAAAACACTAAATAGCATTAGATGCAAACAAGATGTGAAACCAAAATACAAAAAACACTTATTTCCATATCTGTGTCTTGATGTACCAACAGTGTTGACTAACTGATCAAATGTCATACTGTTACTTTGCATCTTTCTGTTGACAATTACCGCTATATATTAATAAATGAATTGCAGTAGTAGTAGTTAGAATTCATGGAATCTGAAACTATATCAAAACATAATCATAGATGGTGATCATCTCAACACTGGCCCTTGGGGATACACAGAGGTGGACAAGGTACACAGCTTCATTACTTGAGTTATAGATCCTCCTGGTCAAGGTCAGTTAAAGTACTGGAGTACTTGCTTTTGGAAAATACTTAGAAGTATTCAAAAGTACATTTTTTTTCAATGCATTGTATCGATCCACAGTGGATTTACAGACTAATGACTAGAACCTGTAGAATTAAAAGCTCTTAAAATATCCTACAAAGCCAATAAACAATTGAATCAACAAAAGGAAAATGAACAACCATTGTCTTTTTTTTAGTCCGTGATTAAGTTTGGTTGTGGTTAACACTGCAAATGTTTAAAAAAAAGGATTTTTGCTTTATTTCTAAAACTTCAAGCATGGACTTCAGATGAGGCTGTGGTCTCTGGTAAAGAATCATCTGCCTCATCTTATCTAACGAAGCCATCGAGGGGACACTGCCGGGTTCAAACTGAGCTGCTGAATGACACTGGAGGAGTTGTTGTGATTGGTTTTTCTCCTGTGATGAACAGTGTATGGTCTAAAACATTTTTCAAAATAAAAGAAAATTAATTCCTCTGACTAAAATCTCTACTTCAAAGTAACAAATACTTTTTATAAATGTAGTGGAGTCAAAGGTACAATATTTGTCTTTTAAGTATAGTGCAGTAAAAGTCACAAGTTTCCAATAAAAATAATACTCAAGTAAAATGTACTGTATTACTGTCCAGCCATGGAGATAAATACTTGAGCTCCTACAGGTCTGATGTATGTGATAAATTTACCACAATCCTAAAGTGGAACACTGACTCCTTCATGTCACAACCAAAGAAGTTTTACTTTGACATGTCTGTCTGGAAACATCCATAGTCTGGTATGGCTCTGCAAATAGGCAACAGACAGTTCTGATCACTGGTCGGGTCACTTAGGCCTGTCCTGCTATGTAGAGGAATAACGAATATATTGGCTCAGTTTATAAGGTCAGGTTACAAGATGTAGGTCAGCTGAAGTCTCCTATACATTTTCATTTATGTAGGTGAAAACAAAGTTCAGTGAGGTTAACTCAACCCCTTTGTCCTCTTTGCCCATGTTTAGAGAAGATTCAATACAAAAGTTTCACTTAAACAATAACTCCCACGTTTCTGGTGATGATCCACTTTCATCTGCCCTTTGCTTTCTTCTGTTTGTCACGTTACTGTCTCCAGTTCTCAGGATCTCCAAAGGCAACGAATAACAACTCTTATCCTTTGTTACAAAGAAAAATCCTATTTCTAACATGTGAGGTTTCAGATTGTAACTTCAACGAGCCATTGAAAGGAATTTATCTGCATTGAATCTGATGTAAATTACTTTCTTATTCAAAGAATATCTCTGAATTATTGAATAATGAATTTGATTACGTTTACTGACACCAGCCTGCTGTGGAACCAAAGGGCGGGAACAGAGTTCCCACGGAGCCATTTCGCATCCGTGCCATTTGCTAGCTAGCCTCTTCCAGCAGTCTGTGTTGTTCTTCGGTCGCTGTGAGTGTTTGATGAGGTGTGGAGGAAAGAGGAGATGTGGTCCTTTTTTGCCAGGGATCCTGTCAAAGACTTTGCCTATGAAATTCTTCCAGACACCCAAGAAAAGTCTGGGATATGGACTCTACATCGGGGAAAGCGAAAGGTAAAAGAGGAAGACCGCTGCCGACCCTTCGCTAGCGGTTAGCGTTAGCTAGCTTCTTTGGGGAGGCCTGTCTGTTAGTTAGCTTTTAGATACGTTGCCCGTTGTTATACTGGTGTGGTTACAAGTCCAGTATGCCTGTATTTGTCTCTCCTGTCTGGCTGAGTAGATGTCAGTACTGATTTTAATGTTCTGGTTGCTCTGTTTTCGCTAACGATGTGAGCTCAGGCTTTGTTTACCCGCTGAGACAGACACGTATTTCTCGCCACGTCACCTGGTTTTAGCCAAGTTAACAGCACTCATGTCAGTCGTGTTCAGGCTAATGCTTCATCGCATGAACAAAGGTGTCGTCCCTCTGCTCTGGCAGCTCCTCACCTAACCTGCTGTATCAGTTATTATCGCTGAGGAGCAGAAAGTAGACAGTCAGAGTCATCCCCATCACTGCAGGGCCACATAATGACAGCCAAGCAGCAGCTTCCTGTTTCCATCATCCTGAATCAAGTCCTTTGAATATGATGTAGGGCTGTGACTAGATTTGATTTTTCAACTTTTTCAACTCTGCTTTTATTACATAAAGCACAAATGTTTAGAGTTTTTTCATGTCGATTTATGTTAGTGATTTATTTTACCCCAACATGTCTCCTCAGACCGGTGGAGAGCCGGTGTCTGTGTTTGTGTACGAGGTAGCACAGGGTACAGAGCAGCAGACCCAGCTTGCCAAGGCTGCCTTCAAGCGTATGAAGACCCTGCGTCACCCCAACATCCTGGCCTATGTGGATGGATTAGAGGTATGTGTGCTTTTGTGTGTTAAGTTGCACCTGCTGTCATTACTCATACACACTGACATTGCCTGTAATGTGTAAAGGAAAGGGTCATTGAGCCTGCTTTGTGACATGTTGCACACTTGTGAGCAGCCTTGTTTTGTCATTAAACTATAATATAATTAGCTGTGTCTCATCTCCACCATCTGCTTTTCTCTGCCGGTTTACGTTCAGATGGAGGTGAGTGTGAATATGCCACTAAAGTTCTTGACTATTTGTACATTAGTTGTAGTCAGTAGTGTAAAATATACTGTATGCAGATTATTACACTGTTTCCTCAGTTTTTGTGCTTAACGAGTATAAATCGATCATCAGATCATTAGGTTTCTGTTATGCACTTGAAAGTGGTGCGTCTATGACATGATTTGCCAAAAGAATTTGAAAGAGTTTGAAATAAAACCGACCTATGTATTAAGTGTCTCCTTCCTCATTTGTGTTTGTACGTATTCAAAATTCTGAAGATGCTTCCCATTGATCACACTGCCTGAAACTGAGCGGCAGCTATGAAGTTGCTCAATTCCTTAGCTCAGTATGAATCCTGCCATAAAGCCTTTTAAAATGTTACTGTTTGTACATGGCCGTGTTCTCCAGGTAATAACTCAGTACTAACTTTTATTACCTTGAAATAAAAACCTATGTTGATAAAACCATATTGCTCATTGTTTTCTGAAACACTTTTATATTTTATAAATGGGTGATTAAAAGAGTATTAATTCAAATATCACAAAAGTCAATATCTAAAGACTGTTTTACTGTGTATTGATTTATTTCTGGTAATTACACTTATATATTAACATGTGTTACACAATGCAATTTTAACATACAATTTTAGTTGCTATTGTCATCTGTGTGTGTGTAAATATAAAATGTGTTAGTTTTTTTGTTTGTTTGTTTGTTGTTTTTAAAATAGCTGCGATATTACATTAATCCTTTCATTCGGCATTTTATTTCATTGTTTTTGCAGTGTTCAATAAAACAGCCATGAAATAATAGTTAATCTTGCTTGTGGTTGTTACAGACAGAGAAAAGCCTGTACGTGGTAACTGAGCAGGTGACACCTCTGGCAGTGCACCTAAAGGCCCAGGCAGAGAAGGGTGGAGCAGGGGAGCTGGAGATCTCCTGGGGACTGCACCAGATAGTGGTAAGGATGGGACAGTGTGCCAGCTGGTCATAGTTTAGTTCATCCTCTTCAAGCCCTCTCTTGCTGTTTAACTGTTTACTTTACATCTGGCGTTTGCCCCCTCTCACAGAAAGCACTGAGTTTCCTGGTCATTGACTGCCACCTTCTCCATAACAACTTGGGCGTGTGGGCTGTTTTTGTGGATCGAGCTGGAGAATGGAAGCTAGGGGCCCTTGACCATGTGGTTCCTGAGCAGGGTGACCCAAGTGGGGTCTCACTCCCTGCTCCAAAGGCTGTTTACCCAGACATGGAGAAATATGACCCACCAGAGATGTCCAACAGCAGTGGAGAAAAATGGTAAGAGAGGGGTGTTGGTCAGGACAATAATATTTTACATTAGAAGAAATGAAAATATTTGTAGAAAGTGCAGAAATGACAGAGGAGGTTCTTAGGACCATGACTGAAGTAACTCGTCACTGCCTAGTTTTCTGTTGTAACGTTTGTATTTTGCTGCAGGGCAGGGGAGGTGTGGCGGCTCGGCTGCCTGATCTGGGAAGTGTTCAATGGGCCACTACCTCGCACTTCCTCCCTTCGTTCACTGGGAAAGGTACGTCACCCTGAAAAACAGTTGGATGGAAACTTGCCTTGCGATGATGTCAGATGATGCTAAAGATATAAATTGCTTGAGTCTGCCAGAAGGAATCTTTGCTTGTGACCTAGAGAAGTGTTGTTCACAGGGTTGTGTTCTTGTCTTATTTCCTTTGTGCTCACAGATCCCCAAGGCTCTGGTCCCTCATTACTGTGAGCTGGTGGGGGCCAACCCCCGGGCTCGGCCCAACCCAGCACGCTTTCTCCAGAACTGCAGAGCCCCAGGGGGATTCCTCAGCAACAGCTTTGTGGAGAGCAACCTTTTCCTGGAGGAGATACAGGTCCACAGACTTAAAGACACAACTAAGACCTCAGAGCTACAATCAGAGCCCACAGTTTACTCACAACCTAAAGTACTAAATCACAAGACAGAAATTGATCAGATTCTTGTGGAACTATTCTGGGTCTACGTGGTTTAGCATTAACCTTTGCTGTCTCACAGCACTGGAAACTATACTATACTACAGTCCTAGCATTTATTTGATTAATGTGTTTCTTAGAAACCTTTTAAAATTGTGAAGATCAAGTCTTATTGTTACAGCATAATAAATGATTATTGTGTGTAATCAATGATATAATATCAGTAGAATTCAAAGTGTGTCCCTAAATTCTCCATATCTAGATCAAGGAGCCAGCAGAAAAGCAGCAGTTCTTCCAGGATCTGAGTGAAAACTTGGACAACTTCCCCGAAGACTTCTGTAAACACAAAGTTCTGCCTCAGCTGCTGACCGCCTTCGAGTTTGGCAATGCAGGTGCTGTGGTCCTCACACCGCTCTTCAAGGTAAATCGAAATATCAAATGCTACACCAGTGAATCTCCAGGCCTGTCAGATCCTTTCCTAAGTAAAACATTAACAAAACCATTGTCCAAACTAAGTCAGAGTAAGATGTGATTATACTTGCATCAGTATCTCAGTGCACACTTTGTTTCAGGCTCTATTTGGAAGTTACACCTGTACCCACTTTCTTAAATCTCTCTGACCTCATTTCCATCTGTCTGTGTGCCAGGTGGGGAAGTTCCTTTCAGCAGAAGAATACCAACAGAAGATCATCCCTGTCATCGTCAAGATGTTTTCCTCTACAGACCGAGCCATGAGGATACGACTGCTGCAGCAGGTGTGTGGTTACCACTTTATCTTATCCACACCCTTATTGATCCAGCGCAGACTATTACTGGTTCTTTTTTTATAGCCAAGAGAGAAAGACAACAGTAGAAAGCAGGATAAAATAAAATCGATGAGCAAGAGATTTTATCCACCTGTGCTGTTTGTTAGCCCGAGTTAAAAGGCAAAAACATTAATTTATTCTAACATTCTTCCTTCTTTCTGTGTGTGTCTCTGTCTCTCAGATGGAGCAGTTCATTCAGTATCTGAACGAGGCAGCAGTCAACTCACAGATTTTCCCTCACGTTGTTCACGGCTTCACAGACACCAACCCGGCCATCAGAGAACAGACCGTTAAGGTAGTTTGCTCAGCACAACCACAAACCAGGAGGTGTCATCACAGATTACCTGTGTACTAGATCTCCTCTTTTCCTTCCTCTCTCCCTCCAGTCCATGTTGCTGCTGGCTCCCAAACTGAATGAGACCAACCTGAACCAGGAGCTCATGCGTCACTTTGCCCGGCTGCAGGCCAGAGATGAACAAGGCCCAATCCGGTGCAACACCACTGTCTGCCTGGGCAAGATCGCCTCCTACCTCAATGCTGGGGTAACACACACTCAGGCCACTGTGCAACACAAAAAAAGCACACCTGAACCACAGTTCAGTAAAGAATCTGCTGGTTAAATCTGGTTATCTTCTCTTCACAGACTCGACAGCGTGTTCTGATTTCTGCCTTCTCACGAGCTACTAAAGATCCGTTCCCAGCGTCGCGCTCCGCTGGTGTGCTGGGCTTCGCCGCCACACACAACTACTACAGCGTAACAGAGATCGCTGCCCGCATCCTCCCCACCCTCTGTGCTATTACTGTTGACCCTGATAAGAGCGTCAGGGACCAGGTACATGTGACATTACTTAATACTGAACGTAGAGTACATAGATTATTATTCATGAGCAGCAAAATTCCTCATTCACTTCTAGTGGCTGTGGCTCATATTAGATAGTAAAGAAAGATTCAAGCTACTAGTTAATTACAAGTATTGAAGAACATGCAAGAGCAAGGTGGTGGTAAATGCAGTAATGTGATGAGTACTCTTGTGTATTACCCCTAACAGTAACACAATATATTAACACTGTATAGCACATCAGCCTCCCTGTCTTCTTTAAACAAGAAGGAAAACATATGTGGTTCTGCTGAGATTCAGAGGCTGATCCTTATTGACTCCTCTTGCAGCGAGATAAGCAGAAAGTGCTGCAACCAAAGACTGTAGCAGAAAAAGAGAGAACAGTGACGCCTGGTCACTACAACCACAGCTTCCATTATAACAAACAGAGAAGAGAAAACACAGTCAAGGTTATTTAAGAGTAAAACAAGAGTAGAGTCTCTGTCTGGTTCATGAATTCAGTCTTGTATCCTGGTGTTTGTCCTCTGTAGATCATTTTTATTGTTACTGGACTACACTGATGTGTTTCTGTTGTGTTCCTCTTTGTCAGGCATTCAAAGCCATCAAGAGTTTCCTTTCCAAGCTGGAGACTGTGTCAGAAGACCCTACCAAGCTGGCTGATATAGGTATGTACCATATTACACTGAGTTGCAAAGTGTGCTCTGTGTTTTAATGTCTTATGTTTGATGTTATATATTCGTTGACCTTGCTCTGTTTCAGGGGAAAGGAAAGCAAACACATATGCGACACATAGAAATGGACACAAAACTAAAAACTTGAACTGCTCTCTCTCGTCCGTCCTGCAGAAAAGGATGTAGCGTCATGTGCTCAGGCTGCTGGTGCCTCTTCTGGCTGGGCCGGCTGGGCCGTGACTGGCATGTCCTCGCTAACGTCTAAGCTGATCCGCAACACTCCGGGGACAGAAGGAGGTGCAGCAGCTGAGGGGAGTGGGCCGACCAACACCACCAGCCCTACCACTGCCACTGACGCAGCACCGGCACCTGGTAGAGCCATCAAATCTGATTCATTAGGAGTCATGAAGAAAAAGATGTTTTCACTCTGTGTTTTTATTTGGGTCTAAAATCTGATCCAGGTATTATGTAACCAGGGCTGATGAAGTCTTTCAGTCATGTCTGAAACTTTATCTTGTTTTCTTTCATGCTCAGGCTCTGAAGATAAAACTCCACAAGCCTCTCTGAGTGACCATGCTGTCTCTAGTCATGCCAACCAATCACAGACTCTTGAAGTAGAGGACAATGATGATGAGCCAATAGGAGACCGCTGGGATGATGAGGAGGACTGGGGAAGTTTGGAGGTCAGATTTCACCGCTTCTCACTGAAGGGGAAAATTGCTAATTATTATTCAGACACATTGTGTGTGTGAATTATGTTATATATATATATATATATATATATATATAAAATTGTAATTTCAAATCCAAATAAATTGTTTTTTTGCATCACAGGAGTCAGAGAAAACTCAAACAGAGCCTGATGACTGGAACACGGACTGGTCAGGAATGGCAGCATCCAAAAAGAAGGCCAGTGACAGAGGAGTATGAGCCTTGACTGTGGATCATTACCCACCTGTCTGTGGAAACTCTATGGAGTGTTTAGTGTTCTTTGTGTAATTAAAATTTTATCTTTTTATACAATTTCAGTTTGTCTTATTTCAACCTTTTATCATCTCTCCACTGTTTAGGTTGGTCGGTCGTCGTCCTCCATGACAGTGAAAAAGCAGAGCTCTGATTGGAGCAGCTCAGGCTGGGACGCTGACGACAGCTGGTCCAACGAGAAGGAAGGCCAGTGTCAGAGCTCTGCGGGGGAGGAGGGCTGGGGCAACGACTGGGGAGAGGAGGAGACAGACACAACCTTGGCCAATGAGACACTCCCCCTGCCTGAAGGGGTGCGGTTGGCCAGCGAGTACAACTGGGACAGCGGCAACACACCAAAGGGAGCCGGTCAGAACGACCTGTTTGCCAGCGTGTCCCAGAGAAACATGGCGAGCACAGCGGCCACCACGGTGAGGACAGAGGGAGGCAACAAGACAGAAGGACAAGAGACAGACGGATTAAATTTGTGTCTGACATTAATAGTGTGTGAGGAATTGTGACTCTTGAAAGTGAGGAAACAAAAACCTGCATCCTTATTCATCTGTTTTACAGGTTTAAAGTCTTCCAGTCTACAGAGTAAACTATTCATGTTGTCTCTGAGAAAAAAGACTGTGATGAAATGTATGTAACTGTAAACATTAGATGATCATCAGATTTTAAACGACAGAGGCAGGAGGACGATGAGGATAAAAATAACCTTCCTTTAAATGTGGTGAAACTAGACATTCTCAAACATTCTCTTGATGAGAAGTTGATCTCTAGGTCAAGAGAACATGAACATGAAATAATAAAAATAATTAGTCAGGGATTTCTTGACAGTAAGGATTTCAGTTCAGTGTTTTCTCCTTGTCAGACTGGAGATGGTTGGAGTGCAGAGGCAACGGGAGACTGGGGAACGGAGGAGAGCTGGGAGTCAGTGGATGGAAGCCAGGGTAAGTCTCAGCTGCACTCATCAGAAACGAGACCCTGTAATGTCTCAGAACGAGCTGCAAACAGATGGTGCCTGTTGCATTTACACTTACTCTGGCATTTAAAAAACAAAAATCCAAATTCTGTGTTTATATTTCATGATGTAACTTCACTGGCGTTTGTCCCATCACTGCACCTCGGCACTTTAGCTTAGTCTGTGTATTCTTGTGAGCTGACCACCAATGTACTGTGTCTGTGTGTTGATCTGCCTGTTTTTACTGCTGCCCAGGTCTCAGCAAGGCCGAGCTGTCCAAGAAGAAACGGGAGGAGAGGAGGAAAGAGCTGGAGGCGAAACGGGCAGAGCGCAAAGCTGCTAAAGGTCCTCTCAAACTGGGCGCACGCAAGCTGGACTGACGAGGGTCCAGACGGAGAGATGAGGGTGGGGATGGAGAGGGAGGAACATGGACTGCAGTCACAGATCCTAGAGCAGTAGATGGACGCTCGACATTCCACAAGTAAAGGACCAGAAAGACGTGTTAGTAGAGATACTGTGAAAAGTTGCTTCTGCTGAGTAGATGATCTCAGCTCAGTTTAAAGAACTGACAGATGAGTGGAAAAGCAGCAATCCAGTGATTTATGAATCAATGTTGTGGATCCAAGAGCTGAGACAAAGGAAAACAAGAGCAGAGACATAAGAGTGGAAAACAAAACCCAGAGAGACACGAAGCAGCACAGAGCAGCAGCCCTGACAGAAGAAGTGATTTAACAACATGTCACTCTCTGGTTGTTTTTTTTTCATTACTCATAAAGTTGCAGATGTAAAGTAAATGTATATAAATGATGCATCTTGTCTTAAAATGACACGAAGAAACAACACTTTTTAAAAAAACATAAACATATATAACAGAATTTCATGTTTTTCAGTGCACGTGCACACACACACGCACAGTGGATATGAATGTTTTAGTTCAGCTTTCACTTAATTACAGATTTAAGGTGTAAAATCAGTCCATGCATGCACTTGTGTATTTGTGCAGCCTAACACGCTCCAACCGTGGCACGAAATTACAAATGTGCTGAGTTTACTTTGCACATACAACACTGTATCTTACTGTACTGACCTGGCCTGACAGATGAGTCATTGGACCGGTGTCAGGTCTGTAAATGAGAACCATGCACTGCAGACACATAACAGAGCAGCTGGGCCTTGGAAATACTTTGTTAAGTAGAAGCTGGTTTCAAGGGAAAATCATTTTTTGCCGTTTCCTGTGTGTCCCATGAGGTGTAGTGCCATGGTGGAGGGTTTATGAAATCAGAGTTTTATTTTGAAATTCTTGTTATACCTTTGTACCTGTATAATCCAAAAGATCTCACCAAAACCCTTTAGGATCATTTGAGGATGTTAACATTTTCCCATCTGTTATTTTAGTCAATATTGGGTGTGGTCTGGGTAATGGAGAAGTTTCTTTTACTCTTTTATTTGTGCCTTTATTTAATTACAGATCTCTGTAGGATCACGTCCAAGGAAAACCCCCAATTTCAGCGGAAAATTTCAGAAGTGGACCTGAGATGTCTCAAACCAGCAAATTCTGTTTCCATCAAACATTTCAGTTGACCCCATAGCTCCTGTTAGAGATGGTGTTGTTCGGTTGAGTGTTACAATACAAAATGCTGTAAAGATAAACCAGCTGACACAATCGGCAGCCGCTATCATCGGAGCTAATGTCCTGGTTTGTGGAGGTCAGGTCAGGAACTTATGCTGCATTATTCTGAAGAAGGCTGGAGGTGATGTTTCCAAATCATGTAGCATGTGAGCTATTGTAAAATAAAACCTACGTTCCTTCCTTACATCAGAGGACTGTTTCTGTTTTAGCTCATCCTCTCACTTCTAAATAACCACAATTAAAATCAAAAATAATGCATGACCTCAGCTGGTAAAACGCACAAAGCTGGTTCACAGGTGAGCTGTTAACTAATGGTGGAAGGAGGCCTCATGAAGCCCTGAGCTGTTCCAGGACAGTGGGGTGTGAAAAGTACGACATCTACTGGACAGAATGTAAAACAGGCAAATACAAATGTTTGTATGTTACAAATTAAATATCAGTTTAAGGGAAACCATGGATGTATTTTTTTTATTCTTACCATACTTCTATAGTAATTACTAGCAATAAACATATATTTTCTAATCATAAAATGTATTAATAATAGTCAAGATAGGGGCAATATGTTTGTTTTAACTAAGGTGTGAAGATGGAACCATAGAGGCTGAAACTCACTGATTCTTTGCAGTTTTATGTTGAGGAACATTTTTCTTAAACTGTTGCACTGTTTGCCCACAGAGAGGTGAACCTCTCCATCTTCACTGCAGAGACTCGGCCTCTCTGGAGCCTCTTTCTACCCGATCATCTACTGAGCTGTTGACAATCAACCTCATTAGTTGTGAGATATTCACCAGGTGTTTTTTTTGTATTACACAACTTTTTCAGTCTTTTGTTGCCCCAGTCCCAACTTTTTTTGAAACGTGTTGTTGGCATCAAATTCAAATTAAGCAAATATTCATAAAACAACAACAAATATTTTCATAAAACAATATCAGCAATTTCAGCATTTCAACATTTGATATTTTGTCTTTGTTGTCCTTGCTCTCTGTCGCCACCACATGTGGAACTGTTGTGTTTCTAAACTGACCAGGCACAGACACAGGGATGCTTTTCATAAAAAGACAAAAAAATGTTTTAGTATCACCTCAGACTTTTAGAGAGATACCAGGGTCGTGACTGTTCCAAAGAGCTCACGTTGAAGAGTATTTCATTATATTGCTTTCTTGGTGTTATTAGTATTAAGTTACTTTAAATATTTAAATATAAAAAGTATTTTGTTTATACTAAAAAGTGTGGTATGATTCCTGTAATATTAATTTCATACTTGGTATACTATAGTACTTGGGAGTATTAATGGCATGTGTAAGCAGTACAACTTAAGATACACTTGACTGCACCTATGTGCACTTTGTTATTCTGCAACCCCAGTAAGTTACGCTTAATTTTACTTTTTGTATTTTCAAGTTAATGTTATGATGTTTAACTTTTTTCCTGATGGAAGGTCGGGGTTATTTACGGTCCACACATGTCCTTTGAATGAAAAACTATTTCATTAACTATGGTTAAACATATTGTTTATTTTCACAGGGTAGCTACTTATGAATGAATTATTATTTCATGCATTTCCCTGAGTAGGCTGGAGGAGGAGGAGGAGGAGGAGGAGGAGGAAGAGGAGGAGGAGGAGGAGGAAGAGGAGGAAGAGGAAGAGGAGGAGGACACTGAGGAAGTTAATCTGAAGTTATATGCTTGAAAAGTGCCCACGCTGCGACTCCTCCAGCTAACCCTACTGGTCCTGCAGCCATTGTCAGTACTCCTCCATATATTATTCCTCCTACTGCAGCTGCTGTATTCCGTGCCACCTGTACACACACACACACACACACACACACACACAAAGAGAAATGGGTTTTTTTGCCGCAGTTTCTGCAAGTGTCTTTCTCATTGCTCATCTCGTATTAAAATTAGCAACACAACATTTTCTGATCTTTCACCTAAAACTACTTGGTTCAGGTTGTGGTCCTTGTTCGGCTGTTGATCTGAACAGGTCAACAAGGCAACAAGGGCCAGTTGCACCTCCACCCTCAGGGGTTGGACCCAGGTCTGAGTTTCAATAATGAATTTCTGATAAAATTAATGCATTTATGACCTTTTCCTGAACCTAACCAAACTGTGGCTGTTGGTTAGGCTTAAACTAACTCAAAAGCTGTTGAAAACTCGACAAGTTACATCCTAATCAACAGTAATACCTTCAGAGACAACAACATAATAATAATTGGTATAGACTACTGTGAATCTGCCTTCCACCTACCTGATTTGATCTGCGTTTGCCGTACCGTAGCTCGTTGGCAAAGTGCTCACAATTCCACTCGGTGACACTGTACTTCATATCCTGACCCACCAATGACAGGGCCTCTTCAACAATTTCCTGGGCTGGCCGAGGTTTGCGCGCTTTGTCCCATTTGTTATTTACTCGCCACTTACGGCCGTCGGCCACAACCTCCAGTTTTTGTCTCTTGACTTTGCCAGTGTAACACTGAGATTCTCTGGAGGAACTGGACGAGCTGGACAAGCTGCCTGAGCCTAAGGGAGAGAGAGAGAAATAAGTTAGAGTTGGTATATGCTCTGAGGGTTGTACCATGGTTCATGATGAGTTTGCATGTTTGCTGTTGAGTTCTGTTCATTAAAGTTTATGAAAGTTGAATAAAATATAAGTTGGTTTAATCAGCTGAATAATCAGATGCTGTGTCCCAAACTGGATACTTCAGTGTAATACTCGTATGTAGTACACTGTGTACACAGTATACTCACTTGCACAGTGTGTGAATTCTGACAGGGTAGTGTTGTCCCAAATCAAATACTACTGTTGCTGTTGTGCGCTCACTGAAATGACAATCACAACACGTGCCTGCGACTGTCTGCCGGCGGCTCTGATCCCTCGACCTGTGTGTGACCCTAAAGTCGTGGAACATGGAAATCAGGCTGCTAGTGGTGCCAACAGCATTTCCTCCTTCTGCTTTTCCCTCCACTGCCACTGAGTGCATCACTCAGGTGCTTACCCTGCACTTCATGTTGCCATACTTGTCAGTGTGAACACACTCGCGCGCTCATAATAAACGTGTGAGGATGGAAGAACGCCAGCAGAGAGGCAGCAGAAGTGTGGACAGCACCGTGTGTTGGCTGCTAAGTGAAGGTCCAGACTCTGCAGAGACGGTAAAGAAGTGACTCACCGAGGTTCACCATGTGGACGACATATCCACCTCCAACGTACACCGCCCAGTGCTCGTAACTTAGCAACGTCAAAGAGGGAATGTTCACATTGAAGATTTCAATCAAGTCACCGAGCTCTGGCTCCTCAGAAAAAATTATGAAGCAAGAAATTAATATATTTGACAAATAATTTTAATTCAGGTGCCAGATGTTGCAGCATTTTCATCTAGATGGTGTGAATATTTTTCTATAGTGATGAAAATCCTTCTTCCTGTGTGCCTCTATTTGCTCATGTTTTATCAAGTTCTCTTTCCGTCTCTTTTCTCATGGTTTACTTTACTTAACTTGAATTAATAAAGACAATTCTCACCATTTTATGTTAAACTAAATAACAAAAGGTTGTGTGACCAGAGGTATCTATGAGTGCTCTCTAGTTTTCTATGCTTGACTGGGTTTACTCACCATAGTTCCAGCTGTTGCTTGTGTTCTCGGATGTTTGACTGTTTGACACAATCAGCTCCTGAAGGAACAAATCAATAAGAGATATTACAAAAAAGAGGTTGAGAGCTGGTGAGATTAGCAAGTAGCTAACAAAGTTTCCTTCCTTCAGTTTTCCTTGAAACTATTTTTGCCTGTAAGATTCACCAAAAGGTGAGGAGCTATTGCTTGATGACGTCACTCCTCGAAGTAAGCAGGCGCTGGGTGTTACAGTGTGAATACGAGGATGTTCCTGTGGACTGTTGTGTGGCAGCCACTGTAGTGAGTGATGCTGTGGTAACACTGAGGCTGTGCTGCGGCCTGTAGCTCCTCAAGCTGCTGGTTTACAATAAATTGGTTGTAGGTATGTGACACAAATGGAAGGTGGAGCTGAGGACCCAAATGCAGACAACGTAAAAGCGGTAGTTGGAGTAAAAAAGGCCATTTATTTCACCAAGGAAATAAAGCAGGTCGCACAGCAGAACAGAACAGAAGAGATGAACTGACAAAGACAATCACACTGGAAGGAAACGGGACAAAGACAGGAAGTAAACCGACGTGAGACATGAGGAGGCAACGTCAAAATAAAACAGGAAATGAACCAAAAAGTCCAAACAATCAAAACTCAAACAAAGTCCATACTAACATGTCTGTCAGAGCAAACTTTGACAAGACAGCTACATTCATCATTAGTGTGGCTTCATTTATGAAAACACAAGTTGTCTTTCACTTTCTATTTTTGCAGTATTACCGCTCACACTCACACCAACATGGAGATACTTCAAAATCCTGCCGGCAGCTCTGTCCTGCACCTGACCCACCAGCATCATCCACAATCCACATCCACAATAATAATGTTTAATCCACTGACATTGCTGTGGTTTCCTTATGTGTGCCTTTGCCTTTAGTGTGTTATTATACATTGTTGTGTCTCATTCTTGTTTTTGGGACTTGTTCTTCACTGAGTATTGATATCAGGATGCTGCAGCAGCCGCAGCACAGATGTACAGTTCAGTATAACGTGTCCTGTGCAGAGTGTGATTTTTGACCTGAAACACACTGAAGAAAGACTCTGCTTGTAATGTCTGTATAAAGTCATGGTGCAGTATTCATAACTTCAAATGTTTGATTTTCTGCAACCATGCACTAGCTTCAGCTTCAGTCCAATGTGTTATTGCATTATATGTTGCAAAGCCTCAATCTGGATTTTACTGACTAGTTAAACAGGGGTACATTTTTATATTCTCACAGCCTGTTTACTTGATGCCTCTAATAATTTGGATTTGGGCTTTTGAAGCTTTCTAAAGTAAGTGACATTTTTCAGAAACAACAAAATTAACATCCTGAGGTAGTTAGCTGAGCTAATTGCTAGTCTAGTCTTCTGAACTATTGAGTCATGTTATCATTACAGGTGATTTGAATGAGCAAATTCAAATGCCTATATAGTACGTATACAGTCGGTACATGAAACACTCATTTCATGCATTCACACCAGTCACTCTTGGCTTTTGTCATGGTTTACACTTTAAAAATGTCACAACAGTTTGGAGATGTTTAAAACAACTACACGTCTGACACAAATGTCAGCTCTGGCTCTATCCTCCAATGCCCCCTCCTACAAAATGATGGCCTGTGGATATTTCCCCAGAGCTGAGGGGTTCTTGAGGAGACTATTCAGAAAATGCAGCAGGATCATGTAAGTCCCAGCACATTCATTCCTGCAATATATAGAATTTTTGAATTTTTTTTCAAAGCCTCAACTTCATTGTTTTACATTTTGCTAAATATCAGTAGATTTTACAAGAATCTTATTGCTAGTGGTTGCAGTCAAGTACCCCTCCCCCACCCAACGATGCTGTAGGATTGAGTGTAAATTCACTCTGTGTTATGGTCTCTACCAGACATATACTTATTATGATTGATCTAATGAATAAAAACACAAAATAAAACATTGCTTGTTCACTGATGTATTGTTTTGAAATTCTATTATCTGAGATTCACAGTTTCATATCTACATGCAGTAATCTATACCATCAAAGTCAAACTTCATTCTACAATTAGTATAGGAATAACTGTTTTTGCCAATACAATACATGTTCAAATTGATCATAATTGACTGTTAATAGTGACAACATACAAATATAAATATATACAGTATGTTGCAAAACAAAGATAGACAGACAGAAGAAAATGCCCTTTAGCTGCAAATAATTGATGAGTATAACTGAATAATGATTTTTATTATGCTTTTATTGGGATGTGCAACACATGGGCCAAATTTTGTTTTTTGACCCATAATAACCTAAAATGTTTTTTCTTATTCCATTTGAACGATCAGTAATTAAAGGTTAAAGGTCATCCTGGCCTTTGATCCTGTGGAGCCTGCTCGTGTGTAGCCCGTGGATAGAAGGCAGTAGCCAATCAGAAGCACAGAGGCGCTAAAGCCCCGCCCACCAGTGAAACTGAAACCAACAGCACATTTTTGTCCACAGACAAAACGTCCCGTTATTAACACACATCCATGGTTATAACGGGATCCAGCTATTTTTCGGTTTTTACTCAAAAAAGAAAAAACGACCTTTTCCTGGTCTCTGTGTCAACTGTGCCCAAAAAATCGTTTCATCCGTTTCAATCGGTTTCAATTTGACAAGTTCAATGATTTAGTGTCAGCTCATTTCTTACCTGCAGGAGTGAGGCCTTCCCCGTGACAGAGCCACGCAGGAACTTTAGTTTGGCTGTTGAATGTCTTTTTATTTGAGGCTGAACAAAACTTCGTCACAGAATCCTCTTGGAAAAAGACAAGAAAACGTCCTCTCCCTCGACTGCAGTGAAGCAGCTAAATCTAAATCTGTCTCTGTCTCTGACTCTGACTCTGTCTCTGTCTCTGTCTCTGTCTCTGACTCTGACTCTGTCTCTGTCTCTGACTCTGACTCTGACTCTGTCTCTGTCTCTGTCTCTGTCTCTGTCTCTGACTCTGTCTCTGACTCTGTCTCTGTCTCTGTCTCTGTCTCTGACTCTGTCTCTGTCTCTGTCTCTGACTCTGTCTCTGACTCTGTCTCTGTCTCTGTCTCTGACTCTGTCTCTGTCTCTGCCTCTGTCTCTGTCTCTGACTCTGTCTCTGTCTCTGTCTCTGACTCTGTCTCTGTCTCTGCCTCTGTCGGTGAAAATGAAAAAATGTTCCAGGAAACGAAGGGACAGGAGGTGGAGACACCCTGGTCCTCCGGCTGCTGTCTGCCAGATGAGGTAAACTCGTACCTGCCCACGGATGAAGCTCCACCCCCTGTGTGGAATATGAAACATGTGACAGGAGATCAATTTATCACCGAGCAGGAAAAGGGTCCTTGTGTCTTTTGGCCTTTTCACTTTCAGGTATTAAACAACAACAGGCGGTTATTTGATTATCCTGTTGAACTGTGAAACAAAACTGGTGAAATGAAGAGGAGGCAAAATTCAGGCAAAACTGAGAAGCAGGAAACAACTGGGGAACTGTGGAGCGCAGGATACTGGGGGTAACAAGACAAAGACAGGAAGTAAACTGACGGAAATTAATCAAAGTATCCAAACAACCAAAACTGAAACTGAAAATCAAGGTGTTGTCAAAATCAGCAGCCGTTAGCTAATGTCCTGGTTTGGCTCAGGAACTGTGCTGCGTTATTCTGACTGGAGACATGGGAGAGTGTGAGAACTACTGAGGCCTCTGTGCTCTTGTGAACCTTCAATGCAGAATCTTTTTGATGCTTCCCTTGCCTCGACACAGTCCTGTCTCTGGTTGGTTTTTGAGTTTACCACAGGTGGACGCCAGTCAAGGTGTGGAAACATCTCAAAGAGTCTGAATACTGAAGTAAAATATGTTTCTAAAACATATTGTTTTCACAGAGTAGCTACTTATGAATGAATTTACATCAAAAACAAATTGAAACAAATAAACACACTTGGAAATTACACCATATTTTTCATATTATTCCATGTATGTCATTGAATATGCTACTGACCGAGGAATACGTTCAGGAGGAGGAGGAGGAAGAAACTGAGGAAGCATTTTCTTGATATAAAGTGCCAAAGCAGCGGCTCCTCTAACTGTCCCTCCTGCGATTGCTCCTAATGCCCCGCCTGCTGTTCCTGCTGCCCCAGCTGCTGCGTACTTTACCACCTGTACCTGGAGTTACCAGCCTCAGAAATCCTCACATTTCTGTTTATCCAGGGTCAAATAAAATATTTCTCATTTGTGTGAACTTTTGTCATAATTGCTGTGTGAAGTCTTGGGTAATGGCTAAAAACTGTTTGTAGTGTGTCAAGGACAGTGTGAGGTCACACATACCTTGAACTTTGACCTTTGATTCCCAAAATCTAATCAGTCATCCTTGAGGACCTGTCTCGTGTCTGTGAGAATGGGACAGACCGACAGAAGGACACACATACGTATAACAACCCGAAAACAATATGACTCCGTCTCCAGTCGCCGGTGCGCAGGTAAAACACTGTCACAGGTGAGCACAGCTCTACCTGGTTTGAGGCAAAATGCACATGATGATTATCTAGCGTGCCACTGTGTGGCTAAACTGTGGGAAGGTGACAGTTTGTATCCTCACTCACTAGTTTTTGATATAAATTGAAAATATACAGCTGTGCTATATTTACTGCACTTTTTACTGACCTTGCTGCACTTCTTACCTCGATCGGTTCTTTTCAGTTAAGTTGGATAAACCATGTTCCTTTGTCTTCATAACGGTGCTGCGGTTTGTGCCAGGTAAATTGACCAGCCACTGGTTTGACATTCAAATTTGAGATTGGATATAATTCTGATCACAGACTGTCAGGAGTCCAACTGATGAGCTGCCCAACATCAGGAAGACAGGATCCACTTCACAAGAGCCTGTCAGAGGCAGACATCCGGAGAGAGAGAGAAGAAGTGTGGAAAGTATTTGGAACTGGTTGCAATAATGTCCAGCTGAAGCCAAACGCTCCACACACAAGCAGCATCCCAAAACTATGTCCAGCTGGTCCAGATAAAGGCAAACAAAGCTGGTTCTCAGAAAAAGACAGAGGGTTCCACTTTTAACTATTTGTCAAAATCTAATATTTTGCGTATTAACAGTTCATGAATAAGGTCTGATGTGATTGTCTTCTCCTTCTCAAGCTAACAGTTTAGTGTTTTTGGTTGTGAGGCACAAAAGTTGGAACTTTCCAAATACTTTCTACTGGTCTGAGAGAAATGTTGTGAGACAGAATACAGGCTCTGTGATAACGTACTGCGAGAGGTAAACAGAAAGTAAACTTCATTCATCCTTGGAATGATTTTCTTTATGAGTCACAAGTTGTCTTTCGCTTTCTGTTTTAGTTGAACTATTGCTCACACACACACCTGCAAAATCTCATTAACCCCATGTTAACCCTTTTTTCTAGTATGCTTGTGGTGTATTAACATGTGTGCAGTGAAGGTTAAGCTATAACACACTTTTGCAATCAGCTTGTAGTCCCACCAGTTTGCTACTAGTCCTGATTAATTTCAATTCTGTAAATGCAAGTGGCTCAAATCCCTCATCCCTTTGTATTAAATCTGTTAAAACTCAGCTGTGTGTTTGTGGAATTGACTGAGCGGTGGTGGAAACCAATGATGAATCTGTGAGCTGCTACCAAATCTAAAATTCTGCCCCCTCTCTTGGATAGTCCACGCTCCGTGAGCATCTGTTCTTGGTGGTTTTACTCTTTGATCATAAAAGTTGAAAATTGTTGCTCAAGTTTTCTGTCCATATAAACTGAAAGTGACATGTGTAATGATTCCTCTGAGCTGCTTATGACGCCACAGGTTCATAAAAAAATAAATCACTCAAAATACCTGTCTCTACAATAGACTGAATATCAAAAGAAAATACAGAGTTTTCAGCTGATCAGTGGAAACAATGTCGGCTGATGCACTGATATGCACAAACCTTTAGTTCTGCATCTGCTACACAAATGCTAAAAAAGAAAGGAAAAATACGACTACGATATAGAGCACGTTCAGTACGGGGCAGGTGCTACTCCTTTTGGAATCTGGGTGGTGTTTATTGTTTATTGATTTATTTTCTGGGCCTTTCCCACGCTCAAAATTTCATTATTTCAGGGGTTTTGCACATGGGTGTGGTAAAATTGCTCGACAGTGCCACCTAGAAAATTAAAAAAATTTTGCCCCTCCTGTGTGTTTCACCTTCATGCATAAAAATTGGTAGGCATGTGTAGCACACTGAGACGCACCAAAAAGTCTCTTGGACCCATACTCTAAAACCAACAGGAAGTCCACCATTTTGAATTGAATTTGCAATTTTGGCCCCGTTTTTGCGACTTGCGGGTCTCATACTTGAACGAACTCCTCCTAGAGAATTGAGCGGATCAACCTCTCTTTTGGTGTATGTCATCTTAAGACCATTGCAGTGATAAATAGCGGAGCTCTAGAGTTTTCTTTGGAGGACCCGCCTGCGGCTGTGTGGTGAATTTCGATGATTGAAATTGATTGAATTTCCATGAAAAATCGCTGTAGCTCTGGCATGCATCGTCCAAAATGCCTCAAAGTTTCTGTGTTTGATAAGAGTCTCGACACGAACAGATCTATACGCTCAGATTCAGTTGTACTCACAGCGTTCCCTAACAGCAACAGGAAGTATCATGCTTGACATTTTGATGTGCTTCTCCTAGCAGGTTGATTAGAAACCTCCTCAAATGTGATGAAAAAGTACATCAGAACTTGACAATGCGGAAGACACGAATCTTGCAACAGGAAGTGACCTGCTGCTCCAACAGACTTTGTCTAATTGGCTCCACCGAAGGTGAGATGATGCTTCACACCTTGAAGAAGCTTCACTGTGAAACTGAGGAGTCATGGTACATCTGTGGTGGTGTGCAGCATTTTGATGTTTTGCCATGAAACAGGAAGTTATTTTAACAAACTTCTTCCACAGATTTGATCAGACGGTTATTACCTTTTGTGAATCTCATCTTAAGACCTTTACAATGTGAGATTGTGAACATTTTCAGATTTCATGGAACCAATTGCCCGTGATGGCGTGCAAACAGGAAGTTGCCTGTATTCCTGTTTAGATTGTCCAATCGGCCCCATATTTGCTGAGGTGATGCTTTACACCTTGATGAATTGTCCCTGTGAAAATGTTGAGTCTCTGTCGAACGCTGTGGCTGCAGTGGAACATGACATTTTCACAATGTGCCCTATGACAGAGATAATGGAGCAGGTTCTGCAGTTCTCGTCCTCTGTGTCTCCAGTTACAAGGTCTCTGGCTCCAATGTGTCGGCACATTGAAGAACTGCATGGAAAAATGTATTGCCTTCTCTGGCCTGAACTTTACTCTGTATAGTCCAATCTTCCTGAAATGTCACATGTTTAATGGCGGTCTGACACTGCAGACATCTGCTCACTAACATGGAGTCAGAATCACTATTTGATCTACATGAGATTTTCATTGTGTGTTCTACTCCCGATAAACACACACATAACATACTGTTATTTGATGGTGTCTGGCTGCAGAATACAAACCTTTATTGTCACTGAACAAAATATACAGTGAAATTTGGAGACCTACTCCTGATCACTTCAAACTGAAACAGGCAAAGGACACAACAGTATTGCACTTAATAAAACCTATAGCGTAATAAAATAAAACTAAAAAACACTAGAATATTGCTTTACTGAGTAGGCTATAATTTACAGGGTATATTAAAATGGAGTGAAAATTTAAAAAGGTCAACAGATGACGGCAATCTACGTGTTATTACTGCTATGATGCCAAAGTGACTATCAACAGGTCTCCTTCTGTTTCTGCAAAGCAACCGCAGAGCAAGAGACGTATGACTGACCCATGTGGCACAGGCGATATGATAACATGAACACTGACAGGAAACCAAGACATTACGCAGCCACCACACACACACACACACACACACACACACACACACACACACACACACCACATTCAGTGTCTCTGGCTGTACTGCAGCAAGTCAACACGAAGGACCACAAACTGAGGTTGCTGATGAGACATTTCACTGAGTAAAGTCACTGTATAAATGTGTTGTCTGATAAAAGTGAAAAGTCAGTTAAAATGCACTCCGTGTAAACATGTGTCATTTTAAAAGGTGAGGGGTAAAACATGTTCCATGGTCATTATAATGACGTCTGATTATGAAATAATCTCTTACTATTACGTTAAAGAGCCTCTTTTGGCTACCAGGTGGATCATTTCCTGAGGACAGAACCAAAATCCACTAAAACCAGCTAAAACTGATGAAGTCTAATACAATGTAGTCCTGCAATCAACTGCCCTGCATGAAGGTTATAGTAAGTTTGTAATAAAAATGTTTCAGACAGTTTTTGAATGGACTCAGACACATAATGTCTGCTTGTTGCGTGGTGTCCGTCTCTAAGCAGTGGAGGTGATTAAGAATGCAAATAAACAGGCGGCGCATCCTGGAGGCCGCCATGCAGTAAACGTAGGGAATCTAACCCTGTGACACGTTGTCTAACGACCCCTGTGATGTGTGGCTGCTTTGCCAGGCTGATTTGCACGGCCTGCTGCGCCGCCCTACCCTGGTGCCAGGGGTCCAGGGGTGCAAGGGCCCGACCGACGCTGCTAGCAGCTTTAATTTTTAGTTGTAACTCATGGGTGGTCTTCCCTCCTTTGTCCAACCCTGAGCCAGGTTGTGACAGTAGATTTAGTGTTAAATCGACTATATGTAACATTTTTCACTGTACTCAAAAACACAGATACAATATTTGTGGTGCTGTTGAACTGTACAGAGGATGTTTCTGTTCCTTAGTCTGTCTGAAGTCTAAGCTCTGAGGCTTTAATGACAGAAAGCCCAGTAACAGATGTTGAAGGATGTTGTTTTGTACGTTCTGATAATGAGTTAATTCATCAGAATGCTATGCTACTAGATGTCATCATTCTTTACTGCAGTTGTACAATGTCAGGTAAACATAGAAATGGGTTCTATTTTAATCTGCTGTAATGAAAACAAACAATATGGCAGCGCGCTGTACAATCAGAAACCAAAGGATTTTTGAGACCTGCTTGTGAATGTGGGGGATTTTGTGCAACATCCTGACGCACTGGGGAGACCGGTGAGCAAAGACACTACACAGCCGTCTGAAATAAGTGGGAATGAACGGGCTCTGTAGTGGTTCAGCACACTGGTTCATGCAAATAATAATAAAGACCATCAGTAATATTTTGTTGGTAACACTCATGTACTTTTTCATTGGTAAACTTTAGAATGCAGAACTTCTACATGTGGGGGATTATTTTTATATTGTTGCAGTGAGTGCTGCTTCAGAGCGACAGACTAACATCACGATTCACACAAATTATTTTTTTATTCAAAATCATTTGAAAACAATTAAACGACAAAGTGGTGTAACTTTATATGGCTTTACTGTGAGATGTTGTCAGTTGTTTTTGTTAGATAGCTAATAGCTAATAGCTAATACTGGCTAACAACAGTCACCATTTAGATTTCATTCAAAAACCCAAAACTATGTCATCATTGTTTCAAACTTTTCAGGATGAAAATAATTATAAATCAGTAGAAAAGACCCCACCCCCACCCCCACAAAGCTTGTACGCTTCACAATTAAAAAAATATCTTCAGCCATTTTCAAGATGTGTTAATAAAACATTTTAACATATTACATCTCGGTACCTTCATTAGTGGAAATCCCATTTGTTGTGCTTATGCCATCTGTAGAAATTTTAAAAAGTCAGAAAAATATTTTTCAAACTAAAAAGGCATGAGGGACAGAATGACGTCTAATTAGTCAGTAACTGTTATCTGTGACTGAGACTGATCATGATCAGCACGAGTTAGGCTTTGCTGGTGACGTGTTAATCGAGCCAGTGACTCAGGACTTTGTTCACTGTTTGTTCTTGTCTTCTTTCTTGCTGCCTCCAAACAGAGCTCCTGCCAGAGCCACGATGCCCAGACCCACCGCTGCTGCCAGGCCTGCGACCATGACGGCTTCTCCCGCCTTACGCACCTACAGAGAGAAACACACATCTTTCAGTAGGAGCGCAGGGATGTGCTGAGCTGAGTTTTCTTGACATTCAAAACTCAGGGAATTGTATCACTTGCATATCAGGGCTTTTTTAAAGTTCATGTTCGTTGTACCACTAAGATTTTTTTTATGCATCCACAACAGCAACAAATGTGGCGTAAACACTCAGTTGGGCTCAAGGATGAACTGAGTAGAATTTGGTGGTCAAAGGTCACTGTGACCTCAGAAAACAGGTTTTTGGTCATAACTCACAAATTCATGCTAATTTTGACACATTTCAACACAAAAGTCTAACTAACAGAATAAAATGAAATTATATTAAATATTCTGCTAAATCACTTCTGGCCACTTTTCAATGCTGGAACTCAGGAGGGGTAGACTGTGACCATGTTTCCTGAAGGGGGTAATTCTAATATATAATATTTGCAAATGTTGATCTATTTCTTATTTTCAAATTCAGATCTTTTCCAAAAATGCCTCACCAAACCCGCAGCTATAGAAAAATGTACACGGCTTTTGACTAAGAGCCAAATATCTTCTGTCAGCCTTTCCTCCATAGCCAACTTCGGTGCATATTTGGACACACCCAGAAAAAATCTTATCGCAATGTTGTGTACTGAGTCACAGACAGAAATATTTCTAAGCCAAACAAAACCAAACCAAACTCACAAAGTTAAAATACGTAGCAAACTCCTCTACAGTTCAACAGGCTTCGTTCACCAAACCTTTGGTCAAGAGTTGGAGAAGAGTCCTGTTGTACTGGACTAGTGCTGATCTTATGCGTCTTTATTGAACATAGACATTAAACATTCACTGGTGGAAAAGTAATTGAACCCTTGGACTTGAATAACTGGTAGAACCTCCTTTGGTAGAAATAACCTGAAACCAGCTCCTCCAGTAGCTGCAGATCAGAACTGCATAATGTTGAGCAGGAGTTCGGGACCGTTCTTCCCTCAGAACTGCGTCAGCTCAGACATATTCTCAGGATGTCTGGTGTGAGCGGCTCTCTTCAGGTCATCGCACAGCTTTTCCACTAGATTAAGGCCCGGGCTCAGACTGGGTCACTCTAAAAGGTGGATTTTCTATGTCTGAAGTCTGTCTGTAGTAGATTTACTTTGATGTCTGGGATCATTGTCCTGCTGCATCACCCAGCTTCTGCTGAGCTTCTGCAGGTGGGCAGCCACATTATGACCACACAGCAGGCCGGCCCTATAACTGACTGACTGAGTGAGTGACTGATGGAGTTGATGCTCAAGTGACACCATCAGTCAGCCACATGACACTTGGCTGTATCATGAAGTTACACCACAGCTCAGCTGGCCTGCAAGTTACCAACTTAGCACATTTGTCATTAGCTTTTGAGACTTTTTGTTGAGCAGCTTGGTCGACTGCTGGTCAACATGTAATGAGCCGAGTTTCAGTCACTATTTCATACTTGCTCTGTTGTCAGCAACAGAAATATATGTAAAGATGACAACTTTTTTGGAAATTAAACTCTATTAAAATACTTTATTTGTTCATTGTAAATTCAGCTGTATTAAAATACTGTAGGTCAGTGTCAGTTATTAACAACAGATCTACAACAGTTTTCAACTATGTCCTGAATCTTGCACTTTGACCGCACACTGTCCGTGCACTCTGTTTGGATCTGGTCTATAGACGTTTAGACAGTTTGGCTGTGGACTGATGAATATCTAAACGCTGATTACCTTGCAGCCATTTCAGCTTTATGCAAATCAGCAGTTCTTGATCGTGAGTCATCTGAAATCTCTCTTTTGCAAAGCATGGTTCACATCAGCAGATGTTTCTTGTGAACAGCAAAATAGCTCTAACTCAGACTTCCAATCTTGTTTCATTAATTAGACTCCATGTTGGATAATTTCCGACTCTGCGGATGTTTGAATGATATTTTTAATATGGCTAAGACCAAGATTGTTTGTCCATGTTGTATTTTAGATGAAGATCTGACCATGGTGACAAATTTATACATAAATGAAGATAATTCCAAAGGGTTCACTCACTTTTTCTTACCACTGTGGATGAAACCACAGCCAGCATGCTTCATCAAAGATAAAACTTCAAACTTTTTACAAATGTCTTTCTCAAAGATGAAGCAGTGCACAGTCTGAATCCCTTTGCAGACTTCCTCTCACCTCCTCAGTTGTCCAAAGGTTCTACATTCCTTTATGGGAGTCATTTCCCCTTCAAAACCCTTCTGGAGCTGAGGAGTTGAAGAGTTTAGTGGGAGATCTGTGTTTTTTATATTCATGTTGTGCCTTGTTCTACAAATCCCAGATCAGCTCTATAGATACATTTGAATTTAAGTGTCCTCAACACTTATTTACACAAGTCTGATCACACTGACTGCACCCAGTCCCCTGGTCCATGAAAAATGTCTGGCATGTAAAAGACCAACATGTCTCGATCTACCTGCCGGGACTCCGCCTTGCCGTAGCGCAGCTCATTAGCGAAGTGCTCACAGTTCCCCCTGAGGACGCAGTATGGCAGCTCCTTGCCCACCAGCTCACGGGCCCCCTTCACAATGTCACAAACTGGGAGGGGCTGGTACTTCTCATCCAGGCCGTTGTTTATTTTCCACTTGTTGGTTCCCACCACATCCCACAGCCCCTCTTTCTTGACCATAGCCTTGTCACTTAGG
This sequence comes from Trachinotus anak, assembly GCF_046630095.1. Classification (NCBI taxonomy): domain Eukaryota; kingdom Metazoa; phylum Chordata; class Actinopteri; order Carangiformes; family Carangidae; genus Trachinotus; species Trachinotus anak. The sequence goes on along the minus strand of NW_027273872.1, from coordinate 1,143,115 downwards.
ACAGACATCATACTGTTGGAGCCTGCACCCGCGACCTCAGCTATCAATGAAAACGAATGACAGAGATAAACAGACATCATTTGCATGCACTAAATACAGCAACATGTTGTGTATTTTCTGAAAGGTTAATGAAATTTTAACCAGTTTGACCAGTAAAATAATCTGATGATATTCTGGTGTGAATGTGTGCTGTCAGATGAAGGTGCCTTTTGTTCCAGACTGGGACTGGTTCAGTTTTTGGGTGTCACAGACCAGATGGTTGTGTGCCATGACTCACAGGGTGGTGCCAAGTGAACAACGAAGCCATCACCAATGTACACAGCCCAGTGCTGGTAGGAGCCACGGAAGATTTCGATCAGGTCCCCAGGCTCTGGTTTCTCATCATACTTGGATGATTGGAGACAGAACAAAATGCAACAGACTGTTTTTAGCAACAACTACAGCACATTTGACCTGGACTCTCTGACATAATCAGGGTTTCACAATGATAAGACTTTTAAATGTAACTGAATTATATGCTGTAAAACCATCGTATGTTGGACACACATTCACACTATAAAACTTATCCAGTGCATAATGACTCAGAAATACTTTAACAGGTCCCAAGAACTTTAAACAACCTCAACAACAAAAAACACATTACAGTCTGAATTTCCACCTTCAGAATAAGCAATAATTTCCTCACCAGAGTCGGGGCCATTTCAGTGTCTCTTCTGTCTGTAAATCCTGGACTGGTTTGACTTTCAGCACCTCGAGGAAAAATTATTATTATTATTATTTTCTAGACAAAATATTAACACACAACATGAGATACAGTGATATACAATTTAAATGTCATAGCCTCTTTGGTGATAAGGTATCTGTGTGTGTTTAGCTATGGTTGCTCATTTATTTGTTAGTTCAGAAGCATTTTACAGATTCATTCATTTATTTATTTATTTATTTTATATTTATTCAGGAGCCAGGACAGGGACTTCAGATTTTGGCACGGAAATTAAATTTTGCAATTGAAAACAAAACCTGTACCTGGAAAAGCAAAAATTGGCACTGAAACATTTCATTGAAAACAACTATATTTGCATTGAAAAACGTTTTAACGAACGTTTTTGACCATGCACAGAGTCGTTTTCGTTTTTCGTTTTCGGCAGGTTTAACTTCTGCTGTTATTCAGCCAACATGCACTGATGTAAATGAGGCAGGAAAATAATAGGAACAATCCGCAGCCTCTGAAATGGTTTGAATCCTCCCAAAAACTACTCCAACAAAAACTCAACATTATCACCCTCATGAAGGCAGAATTCACAACAGGACAGTTAACTGACGGCATCAGCTGAGCTCAGTGTACATAACTAACCGCAGAGTTTATATCGATTATTCACTGTGAAAATGTCCCTGATCGATAAGATTTGAGAATGTGGAAGGAAGTCTGGTTTTGGAGATGCACCGGATAATGCGCCTGTCCGCGGCTCAGCGTGAGATCAATTCCGTTTCAAAGTTTCGCGACCAGAACCAGCGACACAGCGGAGCAGCTGAGCTCGTCCTCGGCTGTTTACTGCACCAACGTCGCACCTTTGAACCGGCGCAGCCCCCGGAGCCCAGCCCCGGCCCGGCGGGACACCGACCGCCGGACTCTCTGCTTACCGCTGACGGGGAGGTCCGTAGGGTCGAGTGGGAGCGGGGTCGTCACCAAAGACCCTAACGTCAAAATTCAGTCGTGACCGATCAGCTGATCATTGCTCTCTGTAACCGCTAGGGCCCGTGACCTTCACAATAAAAGCATCATGCAAATTTCAAAATACTACTACTGCTGCCACTACTACTACTACTACTATTACTACTACTACTACTAGTACTACTAATAAAAAATAATAGTACATTTAGTTTGCAGGTACAGCACATTGTACAACTTGCTAAATACGGCCTGATGCAATAGTTTTGCAATAAATCTGCTACTTTCTTGTTGAAACATATTTAGCTTGTGCTGCTGTTGAGCTGCGTTGTATTATATACGATGATGATATAAACAGGTGTCACTAAATTGCCATGTAGTTAAACAGCAACATAAATTGCAGCCTAAAATGTTCATGAAGCTGAATAGACACTTCTCTGAAGCACTTTATAAAACAACAGCAACAACAACAACAACAACAACAACAACAACAACAACAACAACAACATTATGAGCTTCCAGCTGGAGGATTTATTGCACCTTTGCTGCATTAGACCACGTGCAGTTCACCTGTCATCCCTCCACCTGGTAAACACCCACAGGACCTTACGTCACTCTCCCAGGCAGCGCCACTAGATGTCGCCAGTGACGTCATCTGTCTGTGTCCGCGGTCTTTTTCGTAGCGAAGAAGAAGAACAGCTTCCGGCCGCGCAGCGCCCTTTCGCTGTATTTGTGTCCTGAAATTGTACAGAAAAATAACCAGGAACTGTCCTTATCGTCCAGGTGGAGGCCACATTAGCCGAGAGGGGAACTTGATGTGACGCTTTCATGCTGAAAGATGTCTGTGGTGTTTGACGGGAGTCCGCCGACAGCGATGCCGAGCTCTCACACTCTCAGCCCGCAGACTGCCCCGAGGTGAGTGGAGCGGGACGGTCGGACCCGGAGTCTGGTCAGTCCGTGTTTAATGTTTTATATTTCACTTAACTGTGCAGACAACAGCGGCTCAGACTCCTGTATGTCACTACATTGTTCTGTAGAGGCAGCTCATGAAGACAGCGACTGGACTGACAACATACACACTGAGGAAATGAGCAAAGCACGTATTTGTAAAACAGTAACCAGCAAATATTCAGTGTTTTTTATTTATATGACATTTTAATTGAATATATTTAAGGGCTTTAGTGCAACTACTAAGAAAAAATAACGTATGATTAACAATGTTAATGTTAATTAATAGTACTACTAGTTATTATTTCAGTTAATAATTATTATAATCAATGATAATTATTGATTAAAAGATTATAGAGCTAAAATGATTAGCTCATCCACACATAATTATTATCTGTTGATGATTAAATCCATTCATCCAAAAATGCCAAACATCACCTAGTTCCAGCTTCTCAGTTAAGACAATGTGTTGTTTTTCTTTGTCACATGTGATATAGAGCTGCAGATTAGTCATTTAATCAATTAAATTAAATTTTTATCACTTGATCAAAACATATTTTAATCATCTTTTTTTTAATCAATCAAAAATGCCAAATATTCTTCTTAAATGTGAGAATTTGCTGCTTGTCTTCATCATGTATGACAGTAAATGAAACTTTTTTTGGTTGTAGCCCAAATCTGATAGTAATCAAAACACTTCAACATGAAAATGTTTTTATTGTGATCACTTAAAATTGTGATTAGCAGTTTAAAGTATTTTCTGACAAATTTTGTACTCAGAGATTAGTCAGTTAATTAAGAAAAAGAGAGATTTTAGTCGCTGCCCCTCTCTTCTTCTTCTTCCTCTTTTTGTTTAAAAATATGGAGAAATACCTACCTTAGTGTCACAGTGACATCATTCCATTGTTTGCTTTAACCAACTTATAACCCAGAACCTAAAAATAAAGATACAAACCAGAGAAAAGCATTCAAATCTGATATTTGAAAGCTGTGTACAGAATCTCTGTATAGATTATTTTTGCTTATAAATAATTGATCAGTCACCAGACTGTTGAGGATTTATTTTCTGTGATTGATTAATCAACTAATGGTTTTAGGACTAATATACATATATTAGAGCTACAATGATTAATTTATTTAGCAATTGAAAGAAGATTAATATGCATATACAACTATTTTTATAGTCAAAAAAATGTTAATGACTGAAAAGCTGATATAGTCCAAAAAAACAACATATTTGTTGGTTCCAGCTTCTCATATAAAATGATTTGTAGCTTTTCTTTATTATGTATCACAGTAAATGAAATATTCTTTGGTTTTGGGCAGTTGGTCAACAAAACAAACAAGCAGTTTAAAGACATCACTTTGGGCTTCGGGAGGTTGTGGGTCTTTGAGTCTTTCACTACTTTTTAAATGATTAATTGATAAAATAATTGATAATAACAACAATGGTTAGTTGCAACTTGAAAATATGTTTCTCTTTCTTGTTGAGGTGATGTAGAAATACATCTTTATGGGCAGTTTGAATTGAACCTTCCCCTCTTACACACATACAGGCATACACCTCTTTTTTCTTGCTCCTTTTCCTCATCATTTTCTGCTCATAGATGCTAAATCATTTCATCCTGTCCACCCCTCTCCTCTAGTGCCCAGGAACTGTCTCAGGAGATCAAGTCCTTCATCAGTGGCGTTGACACCGTTCAGGGCCGGAAGCTAAGTGTCCGGGAACACGCCCGCTGTGCTGTGCGGTTGCTGCGCTCTGTCCCAGCCTGTCGAGGGGCGGTGCTGGAGCATCTGAGGGGCGTGTATGATGAGCATGTCTCCGCCTTCCTGCACAACCTTGAGACAGAGGGGGATGCCAGCTCCGGGGTCAGCTCTAACCTGGAGGACATCATACAGGTGGGAATGAAAATATTAATAAAGATATGAACATTACAGGCCGTTTTCATTAAGTCTTCATTGAGGATATACATCACCAAATCAACTGAAGTGTATTTGTATAGCCCAGTGTCATATAAAGTGTCTAAATCACTGGTCGGTTAAATTCCTCAGGAAATGGTTTTAATTATTTCTGTTGGTCAATAGGAGGTCCATGCTGTGCTATCAGAGTTCATCCGACTCAACCCCCGGGCCTGGGCCCCCCTGGTATCCGCCTGGGCTGTGGACTTGTTGGGCCAGCTGAGCAGCAAGCACGCTGGGCGCAGGGTGGCGCCCCACTCCTCCAGCCTCAACGAGCTGCTCCAGCTCTGGATGTCTTGTGCTGCCACTCGGTCCCTCATGGAGGCCTACTCCCAGTGTTTGGCCGCCATGCTGGCCTGGTGCCCTGATGCCTGTGTGGATGCGCTGTTGGACACCTCAGTTCAACATTCCCCGCATTTTGACTGGGTGGTGGCCCACATTGGGTCTGCCTTCCCAGGTACTATCATCAGCCGAGTCTTGGCATGTGGACTCAAGGACTTCTGCTCTCATGGCGCCAAGGACCAAGGGCTGATGGTGATGGGAGTGGATAAAGGCAACAGAGTGCCCAAGATTGGCTCGGTGGTGGGAATCCTCGGACACCTTGCGGTGCACCACTCTGACAGCATCAGGAAGGAGCTGCTCAGGATGTTTCAGGAGAGCCTGAGTCCATCAAGTCCTCTCTCTCCCACTTCATCCTCCACCTCCTGGGAGAGTTCCCCTCAGCTTCGTCGAGCTGCTGTACCATTTCTGCTACAGCTAGCTGCAATGTCCCCCAACCTCTTTGGTGCTGTGTCTGCAGAGCTGGTAGAGCTATTACGCCCCCCTGTCCTGCTCCAGCTGCAGGCCTTGCTGCAGGGCCTCCCCAGAGAGGAACTGGATAACATGCTGGGCCTTGCTGTCCATCTCATTAGCCAGAGTCCTTCAGGAGGGCCCCGCGTCCTCCGTTTCCTGGCAGACACTGCAACCCCAGCCTCTGTCATCATCTCTGGTCCAACACCCTCACCTCATGAAGGAGTCAGAGAAGGTTGTGACCGCCTCCTCCAGATGCTGCTTCTGCATCTCCACAAGCTGGTCTTCAACCGCTCAGATGGAGTTGAAGGAAATCCTCATCACTCTGCTTCCTCTCAGCCCCAGCGGGTCATCCCCTTCTTGGAGGAGCTGCAGTCTCATGTGGGTGAGCTCTGTGCCGAGACGCTACGACTGGAGAGAAAACGTCACCTCTGGCTTCACCAGCTTCTGTGTCTGCTCTCAGTGTATGGGGGTCCCAGCGTGGCCACCGAGGCCCTCTGCCAGCTACTCACCCAGGCCCGCAACCCAGAGGAGCTGGCTCTGGCCTGGCAGCTTCACACCACACTCTCCTCCTGCATGGTGGGACTCATTCCTGCTGCTGTGGCTCGCTGTGTGGCCCAGATCCATACACACACCCTGGGGCCCCGACAGCTGAGACAACTACTGCTTAACCTGGCCGCAGCCATCCAGAGTCAGGATGAAGAGAGACGAGGCTCAGCGGGCGCTCAGTCCTCAATGGCCATCCAGGTGGGCTCAGCGGTCTCAGGACACCTCCATGATTTTGGCCCGCTCCTTCTCCACGGTGACCCGGCTGTATCTCATGCCACAGTGCGCCTCCTGTCCTGTAGCCCCCTCCCTCGCACCTCCTCCCCAGCACACCTGCTTCTGCTTTCCCGTGCTGCTGTCACTCATTTCTTTCTGGCGCTGCGGAGGAGAGGAGAAGGGGGGAAGATGGGAAGAGATGGGGGACAGGCAGGCGAGGCGGTGAACTATTCAGTCCTGCTCCTGTCCCGTTTTGCGGCATACTCTCCGCTCACTCTCAAGGCAGTGCTTCAGCAGCTGGTTGAGGGAGCGCTTCACAAAGGCAACGCTGACCTGTTTGGAGGGCAGATCGCAGACATGTCTGGTGCCCCGGTGCCTTCCCCCTCTGTGTCCCCTGATCTTGGAGCCTCCCTGCTGGACATCAACTGTCGGTTCGGCACCACCGTCAACTTTTCTGGAAGTGTGTGGTCTGTGTTTCATGCCGGGGTGATCGGCAAGGGGCTGAAGATCCGCACCATCACACAGCTGCCTGACCCGTCTGGGGTCATCCAGGTGAGCTGGAAAATCTAAATTCTGTAGTTGGACCGAAATGTAGGTAAATACCGATTAGGGAAGTTATTTTCTGTATGAAGTGGCCCATGTGCACTGATTGAACATTGTCTTTTCAATCTGTTTGAGCTTGAGACAAAATTTTCTAGCAAACATTTCATAGGAACATTTATTTCTGCATGTGAGTATTATCTCAAAAACAGATCAAAAACAGAAGACTTTGTGTAGTAAGTGTGATTATATGTTCTTTGTGTTTGATGTGCTGCAGCAGAAAAGACTGAATATATTTCAGTGTGTCACCATCACTGTCTTCTCTCTGTAGAACGTCCAGACTCTGCTGGCTGTCGTAGTCCAGTGTTGCAGCTCCTCTGGTCTCAATGGCTCCATCAACGGCTCACGACCACCATCTGACCCTGACGAGCCACCGCCCATCAATGCAGAGGCAGCCAAGGTTGTAGCAGTCACACTGGTGGAAAACGTCTGTCCAGATGTGGCCAACGGGGAGCTGTCCTGGCCCCCAGAAGAGCACGCCCGCACCACGGTGGAGCGAGACATCCACATTCGACGTTGCTTTGAGGCCCATCCGGTACTTTTCCCTCTGCTTCAGGTGGTGGCCGCCGGACGCCCGGCTCTCTGCTACTGCTCCGCTGTGCTCAGAGGCCTCCTGGCCACTCTGCTGGCCCACTGGGAGGCGTCCCGTGAGATGTCATCCACAGACTCCCCGTGGCACCTCCAGGCCTCCTGCCTCCTGGTGTCATGCATGGGAGAAGGCCAGCTCCTGCCTCCTGTGCTGGCCAATGTCCATGAAGCCTTCCCCCACCTCACTCCCTTTGAGGTGAGGCTGCTGCTCCTGGCTGTGTGGGAGTATGTGAGGGGCAATGGACCAATGCCCCAGAAGTTTGTCTTCAGCTCAGAGAAGGGCCTGTTCTGCAGGGATTTCTCTCGGGACGGTGACGTGGCAAGATATGTGGCACCGATTCACAGCGTCCTGCATAAAAACATAGATAGACTGGGACACCTGTGCTGGCGGTTCCAGCTCTGAAGGGCAGTGAACTGTGGGGAGGGAATAAATAGATGCAGTAAAATAGATGTAATACTGTGTTACATTGTTCTGAGAGTGGACTGCAAAGTTACTATCACTGTACTACAGTTTCATACAAGTTGTGTGTGTGTGTGTGTGTGTGTGTGTGTGTGTGTGTGTGTGTGTGTGTGTGTGTGTGTGTGTGTGTGTGTGTGTGTGTGAACTGTTTGTACCATATTTTTCAACTTTTCTAACAGGTTGTTTCTGTAGGAAGGACAATGGGACGAAAGAAATTGCAAACATGTATGTTGTGTTAATGTAGCCTTAATAAATCATTTCAGTTCAGAAATACAACATAACTTTACTGATCTTTTCTAGAATGTTTTTTTATAATTTTCACATCTCTTGTCATATTCACAAACTGTTATTTCAACCACTATACAAAATAAATCCTCATTGGGTCCCAGCTCGTGTCTTGAACTGAACGTCCTTGTTGATGCTGAAATGTATCATCACAGGTGATTCAGGTGACCACCAGGTGACCACCACAAAGTCTTATTACCTCGTTCTTTACATCCTTAAATCCTTAAACCAGTGGTTTCCAACATTTTTGTGCTGAGAGTCAGAGCTGCAGTTATGTTTTTGGGTTGTCTGTCCTTCCCATTCTCATGGACGCAGGACTCGAGGATGGACTGATTACAATTTGTTGGTCAAAGGTCAAAGTCTCTGTGACCTCACAGAACTTGTGTACGCTAATTATGATGCAGTTTAACTCAAATGTCTATAAGGATAAAATACATTGATGACATTTTATATCCAAAGGGTCAAATGTCAACTTCACTGTGACATCATAGTGTTCTGTAAAATCACATCTGGCTATTATTCCATGCTGGACCTCAGGAGGGGGAGATTGTGACCATATTTCCTGCAACTTTGCCTGGTTGGTGGAAACATACAACTGCGAGGTGGTATTTCTTTTTTAAAATTTTTTATACAAAACGCCAAATTGCAGGGAAGGGTTTTTCCTTCTAAGAGACTGTTTGATTTAAATAGCTTTTAGAGGCCTTTTGAGGTAAATCTACTGTTTTCACAAGAAAAATGCAAACATTGGAGAGAATTTAGAAAAATAAACAGAACTTGATGTAGCAGAATTTAGATTTTGAAGAGCTAAATGATTTGATTCAAGATTTTCAAGGATCTCTCTTATCTTCTGGCCTCATTGTGGCAGATTTTGATTGTTTTCTTCTCAAATTGAAAGATTAAAGCTCTAAAGAGCCAGCACTTCACAACATGAAAAATATAAATGTGCATGACAACATGAATCCTCTTTGGACCCCTTGAAGGAGCCCGACTCAGGTTGGGAACCCTTTTATTGTTAACCCATGCATGTGCAAGTATACAGTAAGGATGAAATAGTTTGTCTTGTGACAGCGCTGCCGCATATAAGTGATGCAAAACAAGAAAGTCTACATAAGGTACAAAAGCACAATCACTTGTACCAAAACAAGTGCAAAACTGACGGGACAAAACAGCGCTAGAGCTGTGCGAAAATGTAGTGTATAAATCGAATTGAACTAGTTTGATAATAGATTTATTATTTTAGTCACTTTAAAGCAAAAAATGTGAGAATTCGCTTCTCTTCTTGGTCTTAAATTATAGTGAATTGATTTTTTTTTCGTTTTTGCACAAAACCATTTAATGAAAATAATTATTAGTTTTTACTATTATTATATTGTTAGTTATTAGCCCTAAAATATTGTAAACAACTTACTAATTGTAAACACTGGCTCTTATGGGAGAATGGTCTGGGTACTGCGGGACCACAGAGTTATGATTTATTGCATGAGACCGACACGTAGTCCGTCCAGTGGGAACACCGGGACTCATCCGGGACTCATCCGGGACCCGTGTGTGCGCTTCTCTGATTGGAGCTTAGAGATGACGTGTCATCTATTCATACGGAGTTTTTTTTTTAAAACAACAAATATTTCGGTGCGTTGTGGTGACTCTTCCTTTTTAACGATCTTTGTTGCGGAGTGAAATGGGCGGAGTTAAGCGGGATCATAATCAAGATGGCCTCCTTCACTGAAAGGTGAGACAAAGCAGTTCCGCTCTTTCATCGTGGATTTACCGTGTGTTTGATATATTATCGGTCCGGGGGAAACCGGGGGTAACCGGCCCGGCTGCACACTCGGTGAACGGGTCAGCAGACTGTTGGTTTTGGGGTTTAACGGTCGATAGGAAGGAAGATCACACTGGAAAAGTCGAGATCCCCTCAATTGAATTAGCGGTTTGACAGCGGTCTGTTAGCACGGTGTCCTGAGGTTTCCTAAAGGTAAATAACGACGACAACGCTATCAGACAACCAGCTGTTAATTCGCTTGTAAAAGACTAATACACTGTTGTTGCCACATTCATAATTAGTGCATGTGTTCTATTGTTATTTTCCGTTATTCCGATTGCCTGCGAGCTAGCTCGCATTAGCCGATACGTTAGCTAATGCTGTCTCTTGGCATTATTTCAGACAAATCACATCGGCCGGCTCTGACAGGAGTACAAGGGCTGGGAATAAGTCTCTGCCTGCAGGCTCAGGGTGTAACATGAAAAATGGAGCCCTGGATAGTGTTTTAAAAGTTAATATATGCACAGTGTGGCTGCAGCAGGCTGAGGAAACGGGAAATGGTTGAATTAGCAGACACTTTCTGGCGCTGTCTTTCTTTGGAAGACACGTTTGACCTCCATAGCTGGATCAAAGTCCGGGAGTGTTTCTGTGGCAGTGGGTGTTTTTGTGTAACTCCTATATACGTGCTGTAGAGTGACTCGGGTATTGCTCAACCAAATGTGACTCAATGAATTGAAGAGGTGACTTGGTTGCAGTCAAACCATCTTTAAATATAAGTTGTCTCCTTGATTTTCTTTGTAGGATGGCACCTGTTTTGGTGCTGTGGCTGGCTGTGTGCCTCAGTGGGACGTGGGCTGTGGACAAGGGCAACTTCAAGACCTGTGACCAGAGTGCCTTCTGCAAGTGAGTGCAGGACGGGGAAAAAATTATTCATTTACTCGGTTAAAGTTATTGTTGCTTGAGTTAAAAAAAAAAAACATGTTTACTAACACTTGGTTTTAAACAGGCGTCAGCGAGCATTGAAGCCTGGGGAGTCTCCCTATCGAGCCCTGCTGGAGACCATGGAGCTGACCAACACGAGACTCACCCTGCAGCTCATCAACGACAACAACAAGGTAAATCACACATAAAAAGGAAGTCGACACTGGAAGGATTTTTGTTGGGACAGGGCTCCTAACATCAAGTCTTGTAAAGTGTCTTCTTTTGGACGTTACCCTCCTTGCAAAACGTCCCACAATGTAATAAATCACAAGCGGCTCATGTTTTTGAACTGTCAGCTGAAAGTGAAATATGTGGACATTAGGCCCATTTCCCAGAATGACTGCTTACTAATACTCAAGTAAACTTTGACATGTAGTCATTAGAGCACCAGTTACCAGTGTTTCCCCGTCCTTGTGGTATCAAAATAAAATGCCTACTATGATAGGTATTTAAGTGTTATGCAGAAAAAATGGCCCTCGGCTGAACCCATTCGCCAACTTCTGCTTTAGTGTTCATCAGATAATAATTAACCCCCCCCCCCCCCCCCCCCCCCACTCCCCTTCTACCCCTCTCTCTGTGTTTGGCTCTCAGGTGCGTCTGCTGCTTGAGCTCTACCGTCTCCAGGGAAACATAACAAGGGTGAAGATTAACGAGCTGAAGCCGCTGAAGCCTCGCTATGAGGTCCCAGACGTGCTCATCAGGGAGCCACCTACTGAGCCGTAAGTCTCCCACTGGAGTTTAGGAGGAGGTTTTAACGTTACCGAGTTAAACTAAAGAGGCAAAATTAACAATTTCTATCTGTTGTCCTGCCATTGTCAGTTTTATGAATACAACCAAAAGACTATACAGACTTACTGTAGGTGGCAGATGAGTATGGAAGGCTTTCAATATGAAGAAAGAGAATGATGCTATAGCTTTATGTGACATGTCACAGTAGGTGAGACGAGGTATTAATATTACCATCAGCGATGGCTGAATTCCATTTAGCTGCCTCGTTTTCAGGGTCCTGGTGTTGTGCATCTTGGCTGGGACATTTGAATAGAACAGAGCCGCTGTTAATGTTACTAGCGTCACCTGTGCTTTTATTACTATGAGGAGTTCAAATGTCAGCTGATGAAAAGGCATTGAGTAAATAAAAACCTCTTAATAAAGTGAAAACATCATGAACATTTTATTTAATTGTAAATATTGAATGGCGGTCGAGCCTGAATCCATGGTTCATAACTCGACTGTAAAGGTGGCAGGAATGTGAGCAATGAAACTCTGAATATAAATTCTTCCCCTAAAACAAAAGAGGCCACTTGAAAAAGAGCCAGCCTATTCACATAATTGCTTTCTGGCTTTATCTCTCACTATCATCTCAAACTTCCAACCTTGAAGTTTAGTCTGGCTTCAGTTGGGTATAATAACAGTCTGGAGCAGATAATAGACTGATGATAAAAGACGGTTCTAATTGAGTTCTTTTAGTTTTTGCCCTCACTTTTCTTTATCAAAATTAAATCCTCTCTTGACCCTCATTTCCTCTCTCCCTCTGCTCTCCACCTCAGCCTGTCTCTCTTGTCTCAAGACGAGAATGGGGTGGTGCTGTCCCTGGGCGCGGAGTCTCAGAGGGTCATCGTCAGTGCCCGACCCTTCCGACTGGACATCATGGAGGGACGTGAAGTGCTGATGTCGTTGAACTCGCGTGGCCTGCTGGCCTTTGAGCACCTGAGGATGCGCAAGGACACGTGAGAAACCACGCATTCACACACGTTTACAAATACCAGCCCTCTCTTTTAATCCACGTTCTCACTCCGTGGATGATTTCTATTTTTGTTCCCATGAAATGGTTTGTTTTTTGAGTATTGTCTGACTCGTTGTTCTGTCCTCTTCTCCCTATCATCCTAGTTTCTCCTATAAAGTAACTAGCACAGTGGCTAGCGTGTGGGATAATATCAAGAGGGTATTCACTAGGTAAAGATCCTTAAGATTTGTAAGTGTGTATTCTGTTCCTTGTGCCAGTGCTGCCAACAGTGACATAAAATGTAGGGACTCCCATCACACCAAGTTCTGTCTCTAGCCTCAAATGTGACAGTGGCCCTGTTCAGACCTGGTATTAACATTCATCTTCATTGATCCGATCAGAAGTGGTCAGGTTTGTGATCGGATCTCACTTCCCCGCTCATATGCACATAAACAGGTATGTGTTGTTGGGCCAGTCCAATGGATGGGTCGGTTGTCAGCGTGCTTGTGTGTATGTAGAGAGAGTGGGGCACGGAGGGGTTGAGCGAATCCTTGCTCTGCTCACAGCTCTACAGTGAAATAAAGTTTTATCCATTTGAAATAGTAAAATATTTTCAGGTCAATAGGAAACTGTGACGGACTCATTAGACAGAGGACGTCAGTAGAGGAGGCGGTCCTTCAGTGTGGCCCAGACCACCTCCAGAGTGATCGGATCTCAAATGTGTCCTCAATGTGTCTTGGGTGTGTTCACACATGAACTTACACCTGAGATGATGTTAATACCAGGTCTGAACAGGGCCTGAGAGTGAAAGAGAAAGCTGTGGGTGAGTGTGTGCATGGCGGTGTTTGATTTGATCCAGAATTAAGGCGTCACTTTGGCCCTGACTGTCATCATCCCTGTATTTTCAAAAGATAATTTAAATAGTGACAGAATATGAAGATGTTGATTTTTCATTTTATTTCATGAAACAAAAGGAAAAAAATCATCCCAATCATGAGAAAACACCTTCACTGCAGGATCTCAGATCAGTGTCTGATTAACTCAATCATACACCTCTAGTCATTTCAGCAGCTCGTTGATAAACTAATATAACACTGCAACTGCATGATTGACTGGGTCTCTTCACTCGTTATGTTGACTTAAATTATTTTACGCTTGCTCAGTTTACAAAGAGGACTAACCGCAGTAGTTGAAAAGTAATGCTAGTGCTGAGTGTTTACTGGTTTAGAGCGCAGATGAGAGCGCTGAGTTTGAGTCCACACATCTATCTACTGTAGTCTGTAGTCAGGCATCGCTGCGCTCTTCCCAAACCCAACAGCAACATCTCTCTTTGTGGTTATGCTTCTCTTTGCATTTTTGCATTTTCTAGGTGTAAGAATTTCCTTCAGTTGGGGACAGTTTTCCTCAGACCACGGTGCTTCTTTTGAGATCTAGTGAAAACAAACCTTCGTCACCACGGCCTCTTGCATGTGTGCTGCTGCAGATCATGCACTTCCACAGCTGTGTGTGACAACCAGAAGTATTTTCAGTTCAGGGTTTGTGTGAAAAGGTCTTTGGTGCTACACCATGGCCTCCATTACACCTCGGTACAGTCAGATCCACTGGGTCCCAGTTGGTCCTTTTTTAAGGAGCCCTGTAGGTGTTACATGCCGCGGTCTCTAGAGCTCCTGTCCCATGATTCCTAGCCTGAAATAGCCACAAGGTAGGGAGCTGCTCAGTCTCCTTTGTCATTAAAGTTAAGTCATTCAACACCTTGTAGAGTACTTGTTAGTAGTCAGTGTGGTGTCAGGGGGGCAGTCCCCAACCTCCCTGTTTTTATGTCCTTTTTCTTTTATCATAGATTATTATACTCCCATACATTGTCACTCTTCACAGGAGAGTGTGATTTTGTCAAAGTGACACATTTTTCTTTTTCCTATACCCCCCCCCACCTCACCCTACACTGTGCCATGGAGCAGTCAGGCAGACCCAGAGGCCGAGAAGAAAGAAGAGGCTGATCCGTCTAACCAGGCCGAGGTACTCTGCACTAAAATACCAGCTCTTTTCCTCTCTCTCAATTTTATTTTAAAGACACTGTTTCTACATCGTCTTATTTCTGTTTTCCTTCAAGGCAGCAAAAGAAGAAGAAGAAGAAGAAAAGGTAGAAGATGGGATGTGGGAGGAAACGTTTAAATCGCACTCAGACAGCAAACCTAATGGTAAGTCATACGTCTGTTTTCAGTTCTTTTTGATGTAATTATCTGAACCATATTATCCAAATATGTGCATGTTAATTAAGTGTTTGTGAGGTGTTTTTCAGACCAGCTGAATGACAAATGTAAAAACCTAGGCTCTAAAATCACTGGGACCATTATATAGTGAATAAAAACCTCCTCCTAACTAATTATTATTGGCTGTTCTCATCCCACAGGTCCATCTGCTGTTAGTTTAGACTTTTCATTGCCGGGTGTAGAGCATGTATACGGCATCCCAGAACACGCAGACACCCTGAGGCTCAAAACAACAGAGTGAGTGGCAACAGCAAGTCATATTTCACATACAAAATGGAGTTTGACTTTTCTTCCACGTTGCTTTTCTTCTACATGTGTGAGTAGAGTCTTCACTGTACTGGATCAAGCCCGTGTATGTGTTTGTGTGTTCCAGTAATGGAGATCCATATCGGCTCTACAACCTGGATGTCTTCCAGTATGAGCTGTATAACCCTATGGCCCTGTACGGCGCCGTCCCAGTGATGTTGGCCCACAACGCCCAGCGGACCACAGGCATCTTCTGGCTCAATGCTGCTGAAACCTGGGTGGACATTAGCTCCAACACAGCTGGAAAGGTATGTCTTTCCCACCTGCATTTTAGCTACATGAGTTTAATTGTTTAATTATTTCAGTTTTACTTTTTGGATCCTGGGTCATAGTTTGGTTAAAAGGGCCATAGTGACTGTCTGCTGTAAATATCACAGTCATTTATTCACCTTCATTGTCCACAGACGGTGTTTGGAAAAATGCTGGATTATGTTCAGGGCTCCAGTGAGACTCCACAGACAGATGTGCGTTGGATCTCTGAGAGCGGCATCATTGACGTCTTCATTATGCTCGGACCAACACCCAAAGATGTCTTCTCTCAGTATGCCTCCCTCACAGGTAAGAAGATGGATGACTGGCCATTTACATGAACGCTCATTGTCTTCTCTTCCCTTTCAACGTAGCACCGTCGAGTTCTTCATCCTGAAGTTAATGTAATGCTCTGCAGAAAAACAAGTAACAACATGTGGAATTGCTGTGGTTTAGTGTCTGACTCGTTACATTTGATTCATATTATTACATGAAACAAAATGTTGGCTAAATAGAACAATGGCTGACAAGCTAATAAGAATAGTTTCTACTACTGTCTTTATGATCTTTTTTGTGAACAAAGGTAATCTCATTACTGCTAAACTGTAATTCATCACAGCATCACAAAGATATTTACAGTTGTGTTAAATGGAGAATCTGGATTTCAAGAGCTCCTTCGCGACTTAAATTCATCTGCAGAGAAACTGTGATGTCAAACAATTTGACTCATTTTACTATGAGATCAGTGGTGGTTCAGATATTTTCCTACAAAGGCATTGGCTCAGGCTTTAACAAATCACCTAGTTATTTCATTTAATTTATGTAAAATAAAATGTTTGATTGCCTGATATCATGTTTCCTTCAGGTACCCAGTCCTTCCCTCCCTTGACTTCCCTGGGCTACCACCAGTGCCGCTGGAACTACAATGACCAGGAAGACGTGCAGTCAGTGGACGCAGGGTTCGACGAGCACGACATTCCCTATGACTTCATCTGGCTTGATATTGAGCACACAGATGGGAAACGCTATTTCACCTGGGATCCACACAAGTTTGCGACACCAAAGGAGATGCTGCAGGGTCTCATGGACAAGAAACGCAAGGTACAGATGATTAAAAATCCAGCAGCAGTTCTGGATCCACAACCTCATGGGTTTTCACACCAGAGGTTTTTACACTGACTCAGGACTTTCCTCTCATTTTCCTTTTCAAATATTTTTTTTTATAGATGGTGGCCATTGTGGACCCTCATATCAAAGTAGACAGCAACTACAAGATCCATAATGAAATCCGTTCGCGGGGTTTCTATATCAAGAGCAAAGATGGTGGAGACTATGAGGGCTGGTGCTGGCCTGGTAAGTCTGCATCAATCACCAGGAAATGTATAGAAAATGCTTTTCTAAATATGCTTAATGAACTAGATCTTCACTGAGTTATAGTGACATGTTTGTCCGTGTGCTAAGATCTTCATTATTACTCCTTTATAATTCATGTTTCTATCACATTCCTTTCTGTTCGTACTCTCTCTCCCGGGAACGGATGACGTGCTTTAGGTAGCGCCGGCTATCCAGACTTCACTCGTGCAGACATGAGGGCCTGGTGGGCCAGCATGTTCGCCTACGATCAGTATGAGGTGAGCTGCGAGGACATTCCTGAGATGAGATGGTGAAGATTTAGCATGCTAGCTGCTGCTCTGTGTGCAGTGACTGGAGAACACTCTGAGAATGACCTAAAGATAATTTCCTTAAACCTTTAACTACAAAGTGGCTCCTTTTGTGGTTATCCTGGCTGTGAGATTTACATCAACAATCTCTGTCCACTCTCCAGGGTTCCATGGAGAACCTGTACACGTGGAACGACATGAATGAGCCATCAGTCTTTAACGGGCCAGAGGTCACAATGCACAAGGACGCAATGCACGGAGCCTGGGAGCATCGTGACGTGCACAACACCTATGGCTTCTATGTGGTGGGTGCATATAAATTATCTGTGGCTTTGTGTGGAAAACTGAACCTTAATGTCAAACTTGTCTCTAAACTCTGGATAATTTAGACTTTGCATTTCATGTTTTTTTTTTTTAGTCTGGTCATGCATGAATGTAACCACTGTTACATAACTGAGTGCTGAAGATAAACCAATGTGTTAGCAAAATAAAATGACCTGTAGCCGTTAAACAGCTGTGGACAGGTGAATTTATCATTGTACTTTTCCTTGATGTTCTGCTGCCATTTTCCAACAGTGGGAATAAAATGTGGGACATTATGATTTTTAACATAGTCTTAGTGATATTATACTGTACATTGTTCACAGACTGCTTTCATACTCAGATTATCTAAAAATCAGATGATGTTGGTTAAAATGGCCACTCCACTGATTATCATCTGTACAACCTGCAGCAAATGGCCACAGCGGAGGGTCTGATCCAGAGGTCAGGAGGAGTTGAGCGGCCGTTTGTTCTGACCAGAGCCTTCTTCGCTGGATCACAGCGATATGGTGAGTCCTTCATGGCTTTTACTATTCATTCTAAACACAACTTCATTTTACTTAACTGTAATCCTGGGAACACACTCGTGAAGATCTGCCATCGCAAATTTCATGATTCACTTCACTTCACAGTCGTTTTTGTTTAGGTTCAGTGTTAGTCAGATGAGTTTTGTCCATATTCAGCTGTGAAAGTGGTTGATTTAACTGTGAGGGGTCCAACAGTCTGAATCACTACATTTAATGACTTTTTTACTTCTGATATTGTGTGTGTGTGTGTGTGTGTGTGTGTGTGTGTGTGTGCAGGTGCTGTGTGGACAGGAGATAATGCTGCTGAGTGGGACCATCTGAAGATCTCTATCCCCATGTGTCTGAGCCTGGGCCTGGTTGGAATCTCTTTCTGTGGTGGTGAGTAAAGTCAAACTTTCAGTCTGCTGCTGCACTGGAGGTTTGTCCCTCTGGTCAGGGCAAAGTGACCGACTGATTTGAAGAACAATATATTGTTGGAACTTGTAAAAAGTATCTTGGTTTGTTTTTAAAATCACTTGATTTATTTGTGTGAGAAGTTTTTTTTGAATAGATTTAACAATGTTTAAATCTAAACTATGTTGCTGCCCTTTAAAGTTTACATTTAACTGTAACTAAGTGGTGGTTATTATGTCATACTCACTGTAACATAACAAAAAGGCTTACACTTAGAAACAACAGTGGAGCAGCACTGACACTAAAATGAATTTTTCCTCTAAAAACAGTTTTAATTAGAATTAATTTGACGAGGGCACAGAGCTCCCCAGAGTGTTTGTTTATGTTGTCATGGAAACATCCACTGACAAACTGCATGAGGTGTTACCATGGTGACAGCACAGGCTCCCTGTGTCATCATCTAGCTGCAGCTATGTTGGCCATATGTCTCATGTACTGTTCAGAGTATGAAACTTCATTAATGATCAGACCAGTTGTTTTATGACGAATTCCAAGATCAGATTTAATATGAGAAACAAACAATTGAATTCCCTTTCAGTTCTAATCATGATCTCTAAAAATAGAAGATCTCAACTCGTTGTGTCTGTGTCTGATTTTGACATTTAAGACTTTGACACTTACCTCCTCCATCTCACAGCTGATGTCGGTGGCTTCTTCAAGTCCCCGAGCACTGAGCTGCTGGTGCGTTGGTACCAGACGGGGGCGTATCAGCCGTTCTTCAGGGCACACGCCCACCTGGACACACCCCGCCGTGAACCCTGGCTGTTCGGTCCAGAAAACACGGCGCTGATCCGTGAAGCGGTGCGCCAGCGCTACACCCTCCTGCCCTACTGGTACCAGCAATTCTACCTGGCACACCAAACTGGACAGCCCGTCATGAGGTGAGGACATGACTGGGAACACTGTGTGTTTGTGTCTCTCTCATGGTAACTTACCTGTAGCATCAACAAAATGGCATAGTTTTAGTTGAATCCATCTAATCCAGATATCAGTACCTGGTTCGTTTAGGTGTCTAACTAAAGAAAATATTACCAAGGCTTTTTGAAGTAGCTTCACACGACCAACCACAACTAAATCTGTCAATTATACTGACTCTGTTAAGCTCCTGCCTTTAAATCTCAAAGCAGATATTTTCTCACGTCTGTTATTTATGAACAAAAAGTGATAATGTAAAATCTGTACTGAAATGATTTGGAATAAAAATACAAACAGATGCGTTTTCTCTCATCTCAATCAGTGAGTTGACAGCATGAATACAAGTGAATTAGCTGTTATTACACCTTACAAAAATGCACAAAACATTTGGCCCCTAATCTGAATTATTATCATGCATAATGTTACATTACACTAAATAATTGTGTTATTAGTTTGAACTGAATCAGTATTGTGCATAATATAACGTCAGTAGGTGTGTAAAGGTTGGGTGACGACATGCTGACCCACAGAGCGTATTGTAAATTGGCGTCGTTCTTCTATGCTCACATGTGCTCCTCTGTTTCAGACCACTCTGGGTGGAGTATCCTCAGGATCCTGCTACTTTCGCTTTGGATGACGAGTTCTTGATCGGTGAGGAACAAACTCTAAAACAGGAAATTTATTTTTAAAAAAAAACATCAAAGCTGCCTCAAATTAAGTGGAGAGTCTCTGCAGCTCAGGGCACACAAGTAACTGTGCACTGTTGTAACTGTTGTGACATGATGTTGGGATGTGCTGGGTGTGAATCCGGCCTGTTTGCTGTGAGAACAGCTAAGATACAAGAGAACAAACCAAAAATAAAACTTCAGTAATGACAGTGAAGCAGATGGGATTCAAAGCAGTTGTCGTTTCCACTGACGTTACTTAACTCTGCTGCAGGGAGGGACTTATTGGTGCACCCAGTGACTGAGGAGGGAGCCAGGGGAGTCACCGCCTACCTGCCTGGTAAAGACGAGGTAAGAGGAGGAAACAGAGGTTTAATCACATCTTAAAGTTACTGTATCATTCTGGTGTCTTATGGCTGAGCTTCAGTGTTGAAGCTGAACTTGAATGTTTCAGTCAAGTGAAAGGTTTGTTCATTTCTTACAGGTCTTTGTGTCAATAACATGTCTGCAGATTTAGCTGCTCTTGGTATTAGTCCAACCACGATGAACCTCTGTTTTTGTGTATGTGTTTGTGTTTCTCAGGTCTGGTTTGATGTCCACACCTTCCAGAAGCACAACGGGGCCCAGAACCTTTACATCCCTGTCACCATGAGTTCTGTAAGACGCACACAAAGATGTACACAGTACTGTCATACAGCACTACGTCTGTGTGAAATGATGTGGTGATAATTCACACATCAAAACGTTCTACATTTCAAGGTCTTCCACATTCTTTAATAGTTAGTATTTTTCTTCACTTCTCTGGCTTTAACATGAAGCCTTTCGTCTTCTTTTCAGATCCCCGTTTTCCAGCGTGGTGGCTCCATTATTCCCAGGAAGCTTCGTGTTCGCAGGTCCTCCTCCTGCATGGAGCACGATCCCTACACTCTGTATGTGGCTCTTAACCCCCAGGTAACTCAAGTGTACACACTCTGCTGCTGCAAGACACAACTGTCATCTGCTGACGTGCTGCATGCTATGAAGCAAACGGTCGTCTTTGAAATTATGTCCTTTTTGTCTGACAGAGAACAGCTGAGGGCGAGCTCTACATAGACGATGGCCACACGTTCAACTATGAAAAGAAGGAGTTCATCCACAGGAGGCTGTCCTTCGCCAACAACGTCCTCTCTTCTCTGTGAGTGATGAATATTCTCTTAGTTTCAGTTAAAAAGGTAAAAATCCTCAGACTGTGATATATCAGAACATTTTAACTTGCTATTCCACAAAAAGAAAATTATAAAATATAAATAAAGCACAGTGAGACAAAAACAGATGCTGGTTCCTGTGATAACAGCAAAGAAACAACAACGAGACTAAAGATAAGATAAAGTGCTAAGTTGTGTGTGGACATTAAGAGGAACTCAGTTTTGTATTTTTATACCTGCTGACCACCATGTCTCTGCTTGGTCCACAGTGACCTGGCTCCAGATGCCCAGTTCACTACCCGCTCCTGGATTGAACGCATTGTCATACTGGGAGCCAGTAAGCCCAGCAAGGTTACCCTTAAAGCCGCTGGTGAGTCCTATACACAGCATTTCTCTCACATGTTAATGCTCATAGTTTGATTTATTTGAAGTTAGACTTTATGTTGGCAGAAGGAATCTGTTGAAATGCTTCTAGCTATTTCACAAGAGGCAGTTCAACAACATTTTGTTTCAAGAGTCAAATCGTCAATAAGACCCTGCAGTACAATGTTATTGGGAGCAATATTCTCAGTAATAGCATGTGAACATAGTTTTAAAGCCTTAGAGACGGTTGTTAAATAGTTTTGTAATAGCTAAGGTAGCGTGGAACTGAATCTACCTTTTCCGTTTCACTCTCTATATAAAATCTGTTGCTGTTCAGTGTTGCAAACAACCAGGTGACGTTGTAAATCGAACACCAGTGTTATTGGAGTGCCAAATGAAAATCTGTTAATATAGATGGCCTCTCAGCTGCTCAGGACATATTAACTCGTGTTCCAATACGACGTCTACTGCCAGAACTCACCTCCACAAATTATAATACCAAATGTTTTTGCTCAGCCTCTGAGCTCAAACACCATTTTGTGTGGACAACGAAACTTTGTCTGGACTTAAAGGAAAAGAAAATCTTTAGAGTGAAAAGGTTTGTACCTTTTACAAAACTGATGATATTTCTCTGGTATAAATTACTGCAAAGATTTTCATTGTGGGTGCTGTTTCCTGTAGGTGGCTGATTTCTAACTGAGCCAAATCAAATTGCACCCTCAGTAATACAGAGATCTTATTATGCCATGTTTTTTTGTTAAGATTGTCTGTTTGGCTGTCTGGATGAGATTTTGTCTTTTTTTTTTTTTTTTTTTTTTTCTCCTTTAACAGACGGTCAAGAGATTCTGATAGAGTTCGATTTTGATGCCTCCATGTCTGTGTTGACGCTCCGCAAGCCCGGCATGAACTCAGGGGAAGACTGGACCGTGATGCTTCAGTAACCACGGAGACAGAAGAGGAGGAGCAGGAGGAGAAAGTGACTGAAGTGGACTGAACAGGAGGAGAGAGGAGGGAGGGTGCTGATACCCAAGACTAACTGAAGCAAAACAGGATAGCCACCATGGAAAATAAAGACAAACACACACATCTAACACCCACAGTTTTCAGCCCTACACACACTCAGACACCTGAGTCCATGTAAACCTGTTAGTCATACTGAGCCACATAACGTCTGCCATGTCCCTCTTGTGTTCAGTCGCACTGTAATACCTAACAAAAAGGGTTACTACTAGATAGATAATTATGTTTTCAGATAGATAACAGAGCAACTCAAATCATGTTATTGTAATGAATCTTTGGGCTTAAGAAAGAAAATATTCAGGCACTTATGTTTTTTTTTGTTGTGTTTTTTTTGTCCCGCTTGGTTTTCCATCCACTCTGCCTCAGAAGAAAAATCACTGTGGGGGGGGTTGTTTGCCATTTAAAATGAAGGTTCACACTCAAAGCACATGCTCCACCTGCTGGTGATTCCCCGCTATCTGTTTCTGACTTGAAACTCCTCAGACATTCATTCCATCCCTCTTCACAAGCCAAGCACTTCAATCAAGTCACTTAGAGTTTGACCTTCTTTACTTGTAGCACATTTCATATATTTTAGGACTTTCCAACAATCCACACTGAACTTTCACCCTGCAGTTTCTTAATTTTCTTTCTTTCCAACCCCGGCCAGTTCTTTCATGTTTAACCTTTCCCTGAATTCCTAAGTGATTTTGTGCATGGAAATGATTCATTATCATAGAGTCACTGTAGAAGTGATTAGGTCGTTCAACTGCTGCACAGTGAGGGGATTTTCAGCTGTTCTTTTGAACAGACTTGACAGTGGGAATCACTTCAGGGGACTGAACCACTGAAAGTGTGGATCATCCTGTTGATGTGCTTTCTTTGTTTTATCAAGTTCTTTTTCCAGCATTGTTTACTAGATTATTTTTAATGCACTTGAGGAAGAGTGAGAACTTCAAAGTTGTTTAGATTTTCATGTGTTACTAGTTGTCAAGATGGTCCAGGATTTCCAGTGTGTCATTTGGATGTTAATGAACAGGTCAAATCCAATCCTTACAAGGTATTTCACGTGCATATATCCATTGAAAGCCTTCTTACTCACATGAAAATCAATCCTGAATGCAGACTGAGCAGAAATCAAATGACTCTCTGGAAACTCTGGTGTATGTCCTGTCTTGTCAAATCATCTGACCTTTTTTAGGGGTTTTGTTGTTCTGACTTTGTTACTTTGATTGTTTTTATGATCATGTTATGTACATGTTGCTGCAGTTTTGTTGGTGATGGCTTGACCTGGTGGAAATGGAACTGAAGAAACAGACTTCAGCTGTCAATCAAAGTTGTCAGATGTACTTTAAAAGATGAGACCAAGTGAAAATAAAGTTGACCAAATGTAAAAGAAGTCCCTGGTTTTTACTTAATTAAATTTAGACAGTGTCCTTTACCCACTAATTTACAAGTTCACTTTTTATGAGGTCTTCTAAAATGTCAGCAGGGGATTGGACATTTGTTTAGATTGTTTAGAAAATAAGCACTTCCCTAAGCATCAAGAATACTATCATGTACTTTTAGACATACAACATGAAATTAGGTCCTGAGGAAAATGTGTCTAATTTGTCACATTTTCTACAAGTTACTTTAATTTCTGAAAATTCTACTTGTGAATATTTTTTTCCAAAATCAGCAGGTTATTATTGAAAATCTGTAGTTTTGTCCAGAGGTGGAAGTATTTTTTCAAAACATCTTTTAAGTAAAAGTTGCAATAGTGTAGAAATACTTACAAGTAAAATGCATTCAGAATTTTACTTGAATAAAATCACAAAAGTATTTTTATCAAAATATAAAAATTATTTTTAAAAAATATGTATGTAATAAAAAATATTTTATAACATTATATAAGAAAATATATAAAATTATATTAGTATCAAAAGTACTAACAGTAAAAGTACTAGTGTATTATTGGTCATAATTCTTGCTGAATTAATGTGTTCATCACTTAAATGTTGCAGCTGGTAAAGGTTGCTGGATGGCTTGTGAACTTCCCAACACGGATAAATAAAGTCTTATTTTATCCTATAATTATACATCATACATTTTTATTTATTTATTTTATTATTGTCTCCATTGGTAATTAGTTACTTGCTAGTTACAACTCACGCCACAGTTTACAAAGAAGCACAGTGTGTAAAACAAGGCAGATTGTATTTCGCTTTCAACAAACAACGTTTTCCTCGAATTACAGATTTTTTTTCGTTTTCATTTACGTGTTGTCGCGCCTGAATGACGTGGCAAGACGTTTTCCATCATGGCGGCCGAAGGCGGTGAGGAGCTGAGCGGCAACGGGGAGCTCGAAGAGTCTTCAGGTTAGTTTAATTAACGTGTGTGAATTATACAACATGCAGGTGTGTGTCGTTTCACAGGTACCGCTGTGCTCCGGCTCATGTGCAGACGTTTCGAGTTAAGGTTCTGACTGGACCAGTTTCTGAGGGCAAGCGTGAGAAGCTAGGCTAAGCTAACTTCATTTCAGCTACACAACCTACCTATGAAGCAACTTTAACCAACATTAACTAACCTTCCTGTGCTTAACAAAGGTGTTTATCACCTTTCATCACAAACTAGTTACAGTTAAGTCCACAACAACCCGAAGATAGCGAAACCTAAACTGTGATCTTTTTATGAATGAAGTCTACCTGTGCAGGTTTAGACAGTGAATAAAAGCCTTAAACTACTGATTTTTTTTTTTTTTGTTGCATATTTAGTGAAGTGTGGAGCACCAGCTGCAGGTTTACTGTCGTGATTAGCTGAATAACTGGTTGGACTGCTCGGTGTATAAAATATTTATCTGTACGCTGTATTGGGATTTTAGCAGAATTTTGAAATCAGAGCACTGTTTAAACTCATGGTCATTTACATGCTACTACTTAACTTGAAAGCATGTGTGCGCAAATGTGAGTTTTTCATACACGGTTGTTATTGTTGGCCTTTTTCAAGTGTCCAGGAAGCAGAGGAGGGGAAAGTCAATGAATTACCCACATTACATTCATTTTAGGTTTAATGTAGCTTTGACTTATAAGAAGTGCATTCACCCACCCAAAACAAACAGCTTGGAGCAGTCCAGTGCTGCAGTAAAGCTTTCAGTTTTTTTTCCTTCACGACCACACTTCATGAACAATGATGATTTTGGCTAATTATGGGGAAGGTTTAAGGAAAGTGATGTAGCACTGTAGGGAGTTATTTAAAGCAATTGCTCTGTTCTCAGTCATGTATTGTTGTGTGGGAAAAACTGTATTATGTTGAATTGTTATCGGCTAGTTGAGAGGTTTGTGAAGGCACTGTTATATTCTTTCACAGCCAGTGTTAGTCTTGTTGTCAACCATGATCAGAAGTGCTAAAATAATTCAACAACAATTTTTAGAGTTTCAGAGTTAAAAAGTGCTAATCAATTAGTTAATTCACAAAAAATAACAAAGCAACAATTTTGATAACAGATCAGTGATTTAAATGTGAAGATTTGTTGCTTCTCTTTTTTTCTCATTTTATAGACGAAATGAATAATGTTGAAAATAACTAGCAGAGTAATTGAAGATGAAAATATTTGTTAGTCACAGCTGTAGAGTTTACGTGTACAAGCTAAAGTCATTATCAGGCAAATCTGTCAAACAGTGGTTTCATCTTCTAAAATGTGAGAATTTGCTGCTTTCCTCTGTTTTTATGTAAATTAAATCTAAGTCTCTGGTTTTGGGTTGTTGGTTGGATAAAAAAGCAAATTGGAAACATGACATCAGCCTCTTGGAATTTTTTGTTGTTCTGACATTTTATAGACTGAACAACAAACAGATTAATTGCTATTAATAGACAGATTAATCAGTAATGAAAATAGTTGTTGGTTGCAGATGGTCTGTGCTAAAAACTTCACCCATTGTGTGACACATTTCAAATTCAGAATTGGGTGGTGGTTATTAAACTTTCATCTTGTTCCCTGTTTAGCCATGGAGGGTTCTGAGGTTCCGGCACCGCCTCCAATTGAGATGGCTGAGATGTTAGAAGAGAACGGCAGTGCTGCCATGGCCCCTGAGCCTCCTGTGGGCCCCGACCCCTCTTCCTTCTCCATGCCTCCACCTGTAGAGGATGAAGAGGGAGAACTGCCTGCTGACTTTGAGCGTCTGTGGAAGGCTGCCCACGACAATCCTCAAGACTTCACCAGCTGGACCGACCTGCTGCAATACTGCGAGCAAGAGGTGTGTAGAGAGTCAGCAGAGAACCAGTGGTGTTTAGAGTAGAAAAAAAAAACAGAAACCATCATCTTGTCGATAAAGACGTATTACCATCTCAAACTTTTGAAACATTGACCTCCAGTGTTGCCATGAGGCCACAGAACATGTTAGGTGAGGAAGCTTGTTGTAGCCTCATGTGACACCTTCTCTCCCCTGTTCAGAGTCACATCACAGCGTCACGGAGATCTCTGGAGGCCTTTCTCGATCGCTACCCGCTCTGCTACGGCTACTGGAAGAAATTTGCTGATCTGGAGCGCCGCGCAGGGTACAACACCAAAGCAGAGGAGGTAAAACAGGAGCAAGAGTTTACAATTCTGTGTTCCTTCTTACCCTCACCATTATGAAGTGGACTCCAGAAGTGTTTTCATGACTCATGTCAATGGTTGTTGTGCGTTGTGTTAGGTGTGCGTTCAGGGTCTCCAGGCTATCCCCTTGAGTGTAGATCTGTGGATCCACTACATCAATCTGCTGCTGGGAACGCTGGACATGAATCTGCCCGAGTCACCAAAGCGGATACGCAGGTAGACAAACACTCTGTCTCACACACACGCACACACACACACACACACACACACACACACACACACACACACACACACACACACTGAATGGTTGAAACCAGGATTTTAACTCTTCACAGTGAGTTAGGTCCTCCAGTGCTGAGCACAGCACAGTTAGAATATGGTTCTTAGTAGAATTTAGTGAAAAACTTGAGTTTCAGATCACATCCCTGTTTATCCAGTCACATAAAATATTAACCATTTGTGTGAAATTCTGTCTTAATTACTGTGTGATTACTTGAGTAATGGCTTGAAGAGTTGTTTTCTGAGGTCACTGTGACTTTGACCTTTGACCTTTCCCTCAAGGCATTACTAAGATATTGCACTCACAACAATGGGACATACATACATACATTTGCATGGAAGGACAGACAGACAACATAATGCCTGTGGCTCTGACTGTCGCTGATGCAGAGGCAGAATAAGAAGGGAAATACAAATGCTGCCGATCCTGAGTCAGTCTGTTTGTTTTGTCTTTAGTGATAGTTTAAATCTATGCTGATGTTGATAGCAGATAAACTACACTATGTATGTTGCCCTTTATTCATTTTCTTTATTAATTGACACGATTGTTTAATCTTTCGTTGATCTTAAAAAACGTAAAAAAGATTCGGTACAGACCTGAGTTGTTTTCACATTCATGTTTTCCAATCTCTACCCTCAGTGTGTTTGAGGACGCGGTTGCAGCAGCAGGTCTGGACTTCCACTCAGACCGGCTCTGGGATCTGTATGTTGAGTGGGAGAAGGAGC
Source organism: Trachinotus anak (assembly GCF_046630095.1). Taxonomy (NCBI): domain Eukaryota; kingdom Metazoa; phylum Chordata; class Actinopteri; order Carangiformes; family Carangidae; genus Trachinotus; species Trachinotus anak. Next base: position 1,115,098 of record NW_027273872.1, on the reverse strand, counting down.
AGGGGAACATGAGGAACGCAGCAGCTGTGCTGGACAGAGTCCTCACAGTCCCCACTCAGCTCTACAACACACACTACGAGAAGTAAGACCACGCACATACAGGACAAGTCATATCCAATCAGATTTCTTCAAGTAAATTTAGAGAAGATAAAAACCGTGATGTCAGTGAATTATTGTTAGTACAGGATTTACTTCTGTAATTATCAACGTTATTTCCCTTTTTGTTAACGAAGGGGGACATTAAGACAACACACTATTGTTGTGTTTTGAATATTCACCTCTTGGTTGAACACCTCCTCTCTCTCATCTCTTTTTGTGTCCTGCTCTGTCCTCCCTCCTGCTCTCCATCAGGTATAAGGAGCACCTGAACAGCCATGAGCCCAAGGAGGTTCTTTCCCCAGAGGAGTACGAGGAGCTGAGGACTTTGTGCCGTCAGAGCCAGAAGGCAGAGCGCGCTGAACAGGCCCAGGAGGAGGAGGAGGAGAGGCCGCCGGGGGAGGAAGAGCCCGCCACACCAGAGGGCACAGACACAGTGAGTAACATGATTTTAGTTCGTTCCAACTTTACACTGCTGAGATGTAAATAAGATGAAAAGAGATGATTCTCATTTTTACTGTGATCAGGAGGAACTGATGCAGAAGATTAGGGAACAAGTGCTGGTTCGCAGGGACAAAGTGTATCAGGACAACGAGGGAGAAGTCCGCAAAAGATGGCACTTTGAAGACGCTGTGAGTTCTGTTTGTGTTTTTCCTCTTTCTACGCACCTGTTTATCATTTCTTTTTATCCTCCTGCTCTCATTCATTCACGGTCTTTCTATTTTCTTTTGGAAACTTGAAACCAAAGTATGACGTCAAAATTATTTTCCAGGCACTTTGTTCTGAAGCCCGGGCTGGATATCACACACAGTTAGTTTAGTTTTGGTACCAGTATTATTTTGTTGTTTCTGAGCAGTAACAACATGTTTGTCTGTTTTCCCTTTTTCATTTGGTAAAAGAAGCCAAACTTAAATGGAAATTGTCTGAAAACAGGCACCTGCACAGGAGCTTTCGTACAATCTTAATATGGCTGCTATTGTGCTTCAGTTAAAATATTTCCAAAGTGGTGATGCATTAAAATAGATGCATTAAAATGTGTAATGGTCTTGCTTAATTTGTGAAAACTATAAAATTAAGTTTAAAAGTTATTTATTTGACTCTTGATCTGGAAATGCTCTGTTGTCTTTTTAAGTCTTTGAACTGGTTACACACAACTCACAAAACACACACACACACCCTCGTTACTACATCAAAACATCTCTCTCTCTCTCTCTCTCTCTCTCTCTCTCTCTCTCTCTCTCTCTCTCTCTCTCTCTCTCTCTCTCTCTCTCTCTCTCTCTCTCTCTCTCTCTCTCTCTCTCTCTCTCTCTCTCTCTCTCTCTCTCTCTCTCTCTCTCTCTCTCTCTCTCTCTCAGATCAAGCGGCCCTACTTCCACGTCAAATCACTCGACCGCCTCCAGCTGCGAGCCTGGCACTCCTACCTGGACTGGGAAATTGCTCAGCTGATCAAGGACACCAAAGACCCCAACCAAGGTGAAGACATATGTGATGAGGAAGCCGTCTGTTGTCACCTTTGTCGCTGTGATTTCATCAATTTGTGTCAAGGTCTGAAAGCATCTTCAGGTTTGACACCACTGTCCCTTAATAGATCCAAACCAGGCAGCCACAGAGGGGTCAGAGGTCACGACTCAGCCTCAGGAAGTGTCAGAGGATGCTGCAGTTGCCCACGATGACCACAGGGTTCGCATCCTCTTTGAGCGTTGCCTGATCGCCTGCGCTCTGTATGAGGAGTTCTGGACCAGGGTAAGAAAAGCGAGTGAGAGACCTGTGTAGAGGATGCATTTCTTGTGTGTATCAGTGTGTGTGTGTGTCCTCTAGAGACTAGATTGAAAAGAGAAGTTTGTGTGTTGAAGTGCTGGTGTCTGGATGATCTCTGTTCTGTGTGTGTGTCGTTCAGTACGTTCAGTACCTGGAGCCGCAGAGTGTGGACGAAGCCCGAGCTGTTTACAAACGAGCCTGTGAGATCCACCTGAGGTATAAACCCAACATCCACATGCAGTGGGCCACCTTCGAGGAGAGGCACGGTACGACAGCACCTGAACACACACAAACTTCTGCTTTTCTCTGACATGTTAAAGGTCTGACTGACTTACACAGTAACGTTTCACCGTGTATCCTTGACGCCAAACAAATGTCCTGAATGCATTTCCTTCCTCAAAACATCTGCAAAACTCATTTTTATCAACAGTTTGAAACCTGCATTTTTTCACTCATGTTCCTCCTCATGTAGGAGCACAAACAAAACGAGGACCCACATGTAAAAACATTACACTGCAGGGCCTCCAGAGAACAAAACCTTCACAGCCGCAACACACAATACAATACAATAACAATACAACAATTTGTTGATTGAATTGTCACAAAAGGTGTGGTATTTTTTTAGGTTGTGTCCTGTGGTGTTGAATTAGAATGTTTTATATTTATAAGTATATTTATATATAAATGTACCCACTTTATTAAAATGGTATATTACCTCATTATAAAGCAGTCTGAACACAAAAAAACTCCCTCATCTTCTCCAACAGGTGATTTAACTGAAGCTCGGCGAGTGCTGGAGGCCCTGGAGAAAAACCTGCCGGGGTTGGCAGTGGTCCGTCTCCGCAGGGCCGCTCTGGAGAGACGAGCAGGCCATCTGGACCAATCAGAGGCCTTGCTGCTGGAGGCAGTGGCTGAATCCAAAGAGAAGCCCACGTTACACGCTTTCTACTCCATCAAACTGGCTCGTCTGCTGCTGAAGCTCGGCAGGAACCCCAGCAGAGCTCGCAGGGTTTTACAGGAGGCGCTGGAGATTAGTCCGGTGAGATAATAACACACACACACACACACACAGAGAGTAATGTCATCACAAGATTTTGATCCATCTCCTCTTACCTCTAAAAAAAAAAAAAAAAAAAAACACAAGAATGTGAATGTGGTTTTGCTGTAAAATACAACTTGCCTACCAGTGGCTGCAATGAATTTATTTCAGTTGTGTGACAGTTTGAGCTTTGATTGTCCACACTCAGGAGTCTTTGTCTGTTCATGACCTGCTGAGTTTTTTATTTTTAACCGTCCGACTGAGTCGTAATGTCCCTTCACAGCTTCTAATAACTGGACAGGCCAAGTGGTAATCTTCACATTTCTGCATAAACAATGTGTTGTACTCTGATTTACATCTGATATTCTTGTGAATGTTACCTGCAGCTTCAAAAGTAAAAAGCCAAAACTAAGGACTGACGACACAGTAGTTCTCGTCTTTAATTGCCTCTCTCTGCCTCAGGATAATGATAAACTGCACTTGAACCTGTTGGAGCTGGAGGTGTCGGGGGACCCCTGGGCCTCTGCTGAGGCGGTGCAGGAGTGTGTGACGCGAGCACTGGCGGCGCCTCTCGCCCCACACACCAAGATCCTCTTCTCACAGAGAGGCCTGCAGTTCGCAGAGGACTACAGCAACTCTATCCAGAGGTCAGAGGTCAACATGAGTCTTCTGGATGGCAAATGTCTTAAATCCTCTTGGCCACGTAAACCCTAATTATAGCGAACAAACCATTTATCCTCAATGACCAGAATGTTGTTGCTGATCGTCTCTGTTCTCTGCAGCGTGCTGTCTGTCTATGAAGAGCACCAGAAACTGTTGAAGGAACTCGGTGGAACAAAGAGAGGAGCAGAAAACGGGTGAGAGGGGAAGGAACAGCTGACTCAAAGATAAACTGATCAGAAGAAATAGTTCTCTGGGAAATATTAATTAATTAATTAACATAACTGCAGCGCCTATGTTTACATGTTTTAAATAACCCATTGCTGGGTGAAATGTATAAATATAATAGTCTTTCCATCAGGCACCATTATATATTAATATCACCTGCTTTTGTGCAGAATAGCACAAGTTAAAGACGCAGTTGAACAAAAAACACTTTTTTGTTCTCAAATCTAATTTCAGATTTTAATGTTTTTCTTTAAACAATCTGCTGACATTGAGTTAATTTCATTTTGTTCATTTGTTGGACAAATTCTAAAGAAACAAGTGTAATTTTCTTGATACAAGTGCAAGAAAATGATCAACCTCATTAAGATATAATTTTACCTGACCTGCAGACCTGTTTCTAACCTGTGAGATGGTTTTTTTGGGGCTTTTATTGCACAGAGATGATTACTGAACTGATTCTGAGGCTGATGCTAATGAGGTGGAAGGTTGAAAACTGGCCGAAGTGTTGGCTCGCTGTTGATCCAGTGTTTGATCTGCAGGGACGAGGATTCAGAGAAACTCAGCAAAAGTGAGGACGGCTCTGCTGTGTCCACACAAGTCCCACCTACCATGCCCCATGTCCCCATCACCACACCCCCTCCACCTATGATGGGCACCGACATGAGCGCGCAGGCCGGCTACGGGGGATACAGCAGTTGGTACCAGGTAATGAGAATGTAACACTGACAGCAAACTTTTCAAAATAAAAGATGATTGTTTCAATGAAAAACTGTAAATCAATCAATATGACTGATTGACCTAAAGAAGAGTTAGATGTTCTTTGTACCTTATTTCCTGTCTGTTGTGATTTGTTTCCAGCAACCGCAGTACGGCAGCTATGGCTACCAGAACACCTGGAACTACAACCAGGGCTACTACCCCCCCAGCTAAAGAGATCAACAGCGCCAAAAGTGTGGCACCAAAAGACCACGGGAAGCAGTTTGACCCAGGACGACTTCTCAGCTGAACTACAAACTGAAGCACCCAGTCCTGCCGGTCTAGTCCTGCTAAAAATAATCCCAGCATCCTTTCCTCTCCGTCCTTCCTCTGAGTTACCTCACTGTCCTGGATCTGTGAAATTGAGACTGGAGTTGAGACCTTTTAACATCGAGTCATTTCAGCGTCGAGTCTGAGGGGCAGGTGGGAAGATGACGAAAGGAAACAGTGACGTTCATTTTCAGTACATCGGTGTCTCTGCATTTTAATCAGAACTATTTTTGTATTTGTTTGCAAGCCAACCCCTTTGCTTGTGTTTTAAAATTATCCACAACTTTACAGGTGATGTATGATTGACATTTTGTACCATTCCACACAATAGGCTATTTGTTGTTTTTCTAATGTATATAAAGGTGTTTTATAGTGTGTCACAACAGATCTCCTTTGTGTTGTGTGTCTTTATTTGTCTCTACGTGAAATTCATTAAGTGTGAAACTAAAATTTTAGGTTTGTGCATCTTTAAAAAGTTGGGAAGTCTAGAAATTTCTGTACATGACTGAATTGCCTCATGTTAGCAGGAATTTAACAGAAGATCTCCTTTGCTGAATGTAGTGTTACTTTGAGGAGTAGCACTCAATTTTTCCTTTTGTTAGACCTTTGCCTTCAGTCCACTTAAGTGTTTGAGAGAGTTACATGAAGACAACATGGGTGGTGTCTAAATTTAATGGACCTGCTCGAGGCTGGAGCCACCAGACAAAACTTAGTTTTAATAAAAGGGTGATTAAGGTAATGGTGGCAACTTTCAAGAATCTAAACTATGAAACATTAACATTTCGTGTTTACTACATACGTCCATATGTTTTATTTCATAGTTCTGAGTTCTTCAGTGTTGTTCTACAATGTAAATAGTCAAAATAAAGAGAAACCTCTGAATGGGTAGGTGTGTTCAAACTTTTCACTGGTACTGTAGATGAGGGAGATTTCATTTTAATGTTTTGTCTTCATTAATTCCCCATTTTGAAATCAATCCTCTGAATTTGTCCAATTCTAATAATGAGACTTTGTTTTTTGACAAAGTACAGAACACCACCAGACTTATCTTCAGGATGGTACAAAAGTGATTTTTAGAAAATCCAGTCCACCATAATTCTCCAAGTCAGCTTTATTGTAAGTAGATTCTTGGTGATTAAGTAGACATAACTGTCAATAGATTTTAACTTATAAAAAACTGGCAAAGTAGAATGTCACAAAATCAGGAAGATAGTGGGGATTAAATTTAAGGCCCTTTCAGAACCAATCAAGTAGTTGTGTGGTGCTTTGCTATGTAACAATCAGGTTAAAACTGAACAAATTTGTTCTGTATCATTTTTTGTAAATGTGTGGCTGAAACCATGAGCGGTGCGTCTCGAAGCAGTATCAGTCAGAAGCCAGCTACCTTCACTTTGTTCCTGATCAGTAAAGATCAGTCCAACCTACACCCAGTGAAATCAGCCCACAGACACGCGGCCTTTTTTCAGTTAGTCTTGAAAAACAAAACATGTTTGTATCTTCACTTTAAGAACTATTACACATCATCAGAACAAAGCTCCATCTCTGCTTTAGTTCAGTTAGCTGGCTTATTGAGTGATACTAAAAGGTGGTAGCTCTGTTCCTGGACCAGTCTGTCTGTGGTGTCTCTGGTGACGATGCAGTAGAAGTGGTGAGGTAGGCTCACAGAGTGGATCCTCCTGATCTCACTTTTTGGTAACAACCAGCACAGCTGAAGGCACCAAACCTAAAAAGACAAACAGGACATCAGATACAGGCTACATTCACACTGCATTTTCATTTTAAAACAAAAACAATTTGTGTTGAGACGACTGTTTTAGTTCTGTATCAGGAACAATTTGTGTCCATACCAACACACCTGAAAACACATGCATGACCATCCAGGTACACTGGTTATGAAGAACTTATTTTTTTTAAAAGCTGTTTATGTAATCTCCATGTTTGATCAGGTTTATATTGTCCTCATTTACACCTGGTAAAACTAATCCAGTGATCTCTGAACAATGAGCCAACTCATTTACAACTGGAATTAATAACCCTGATCCATTCTCGTTATCTTGATTTGGCCAAAACTGTGATTGGATCTCAAAACACAAATAAGGAAGGTGGAGTCAACACACGGTGCATTGTTTCTTTTCTTATGATTCTTTTTTTGAGGGGGCCCTCTCTCCTCAATGCCCCATTGAGGAGAGAGAGATTTTAACCTTTCATTTTATATGGTATACATCTTGGCAGCTCAACCACAGTTTCTTTTCCAGACTTTAGAGACTGTCCATACTGTTCACATGGAAGAGATTTGATCACAGTGAATTCAGCTAAATTCACACTTTGCATTAACATATTCAGATAAAGCTTATGTGTTAGTTCCAGGTGTAAATGGCAAACAATTCACAGGACAGACAGTGGAACTGCCTCGTTGCAGTCGTCCACTACGTCCTGTAAATGTGACCCACACCACTTCACCTCCCAGTGCTCACCCAGCTCTTTCAGGGGCTTCTCCATGTCCAGTTCGGTGTAGACATGTCGGGGGTAGGGCGACAGCAGCGTGAAGTCCTGACCCTCAGGTGTGTTGCCATTCATCTGCACGTAGACACGCACGGCCGCCAGCGGCTCCTGGGCCTTGAAGACCGTTGTGATGGTCGAGCCGTCCAGCAGACGCACCTGTGAAGAGCGGAGGTAAAGTGAGGAGTCAGGGATCAGCGAGCGGAGGAAGAGGAGAGAAGAAGTGGGCAATGAATGAGCAACCTTTAAATCACATTCTATACATTTTACAGTTTCATGCCAAAAAAAAAAACATTTTCATTGAAACAAAAAATATATATCGATGTCAGTTTGTCTCACACTTTAGAATAAGTCTAAACTAGCGAAGGGTCCTAAACGTCTGTTCTGTTTTAGAAGAGACAAACTGAATTCTGTCTGATCTTTCCATTGACTACACTGATTAGACAGAGGTAGGGCTGCAGACTGCACCTGTATCCTGGACTCGTCATACTCCTTCTTAGTGGGTGGAGGGCCCTGGCTGGTGGGTGATGAGGGGCTGGGCTGGGCAGGTTGGGATGATGTAGCTGTGCTCGGGGGTCCTGCTCCACCAAACTACACATGAAAAAAAACAAAAAAAAAACAAAACACAAGAGTCATCTGAGTCTCTGGGAACAACAGAGGTGGTAAAAAAAGAAATTGCAAGTGAACAAGACAAAGAGAAAACTGAGCTGCACCGGTGACGGGTACCTTTTGCGCTCTCTCCTCTCTGTCGCGTGCGATCTTCTCTTTAACCCTTTGCCTGACAGGAATAAAAATACAATAATATTAAAATATGGATTTGCAACCTATGGCAGTTTAGTCAAGATGCCTGTTCATATTTGTTCATTTGCATTTGCAATTTGTGGTTTTGGTCCTAACCTCTGACCTTCTCATCTGGTACAGTGCCAAGAGAGTCCCACCTGAATTTTACAAAATTATAGTTTGTTTCCAGATTAAATAGGAAGACGTTCAATCAAGTACTATGGGTGCATTTCATTTTTTCATTTTAGACCTCCTGTGATTAGCAAACCTGGTTCCACATCTCTCCATTGCTGGCCCTCTCTTTTGATTCTCTTCAGACATTCAGGAGGGATAATGATGAACAAAACAATATTTCAGTCTGTTCATCAGGCTGTTTTTTTTTTTTTTACCTTTTTCTCTTTGGTCTCCTTGCAGCACATTCCAGAGGGAGGTCATGGAAATATTTTTTAAAGAACTGGAAACATTGTTGAATCATTTTGGTACTTTCGGATTTTATTACAGCTTAAACATGAAAAACTGGTTCAGGTCTCTGCACAGAGTCAGCGACCATTACCTGAATCTACTTCTCCTTGCTCAGAGATGTGTTTTAATGAAGACCTTACCTTGCCATTTTGTCCTCCATTTTCTCTCTCCTGCGCTGATCAGCAAGCTTCTTCATATCATCGTCCTGCAGTTTTTGGCGGATCTGCTGCAGCTCTTGGCCATGCCTCCTCCGCTGCTTCTCTCTCTCCACCTCCTCTGCCCGCTCTCGCTCTCTTCTCTCCGCCTGCTTCACCCGCATCAGCTCCTCTAGCCTGAAAAAGAGACTTTTCGATATCTCCAAAAAGTATTTCCACATCATTATTGACTCCTAGACACAACTGTGGGGCTTTGTCTTCTTGGATAAAGGTCAACATCAAGACACTGAATCTCATATGATGATCTCATGTGATCCTCAGAAAGCTATGTGTGCATTCTGACCTCTTAACTTGCTCACGTTTCTCCTCCTCTGTCATTGGCTGTTTGTCACTATCATCATTCTGATCGAAGATGATATCTCCACCTGAAGCCAAAGCAAATAGACATTAGACAGTGAAAGAAAAAGAAACAAGAAAAGAGAGAAAAGTTTTGCGGTAATGTAAATATCTTACTGTCAACCACAACCAGTCACACACGGACTTATCTAACCTACACACTTTTCACCACAAACCTTAAAACCTCAGTGTGGAAGCTCAGTGATCCACAGAGTGAAAGAGACATAGAAACTAACTGACTGACATTACATTATGTTCAGTGTAAATTAACAGTGGCTGCCACTTCATTTTACTGAGGACAAATTAAAAAAACAATACAGCACAGCTGCCATGGGATACGTTTCTGACAAAATATTTGATGGAAGACAAATTTCTATTGTCTCAAGGCATGTGTGACCTTCAGCAGTGTCTGCTAGTGTTGGCTGCTCTGCGTTGGACTGGCTCTCTGCTTCTCCCCCCAGGACGTTTCCCACAGGCGGCACATAGGGCTCATCGATGTCAGGGTCGTTCTCATGTTCCATTAACCTGAGGAAGGTACATCACAGAGGAAAGATGAGTAAACTGTTGTGAGAGTGGTGAGCTGGACTGTGGCACTGAAGACTGTTAACCTGGGCAGGTCACCACTAATATGATGTTCCCGTCTGTCGGACTCACCAGTCCATGGCTTGTTCTATCCCCTGGTTCCCTGTGCTGGCCACAGCCTTCTCCCTGAAAACATGAACAGAACAGGAAAAGCAGGGATGCTGTAATGCTTGACAGTCTAATTCCACCTGAAATCAGTCTCATGCAGGAACCGTGTTGACCAGTGTCCGGTCGTGGAGTCACTCACGCTCGGTTCCTGTCAAAGCCCATCTCCAGCAGGCTCTCCAGTGTTGTTAGCTCTGCCATTCTGACCTGAAACACACAACAACAGTCGTTCCTTTCACTTGGCTCTATTGTTTCACTATTACAGTAGAAGGTGAGTCACAACAGAAAACGCTTTAGCAAACTTTAACAGCTAATGACTTTTGTTTGGCTGAGTAAAGAAGCCATATTACGAATGTGGTGGATGTAGAACCTTATGCGAACCATTGGTGCCCTTTCCTTGACTAGCAACCGGACAAAAAACCTGTTTACCTGTTCTCTAGTTGTTGCTATTCAGTATCACAACTACCGTTATGCTGAGAGCTAAAATTAGCATTAATGTGGCTAACGTTCAAATCGCGGAGCTAGCTGGGAAGTCTCGGTGGCTAGCTCCATTAAAAGCCTCTCACACGCCCTCCATCGCTTTATCTGTTCATGTTCGCCTGTATGTTACACATGAGGCCACACAGAAGTGTTATTTCACTTCTCACAGTGATAATATCAGCCAATATAATCGAGAAGATCATGTAGTTAGCTACTCACACATCAGCCAACACCGCTTCAGCAGTACGGGAGCCCACATGAGTCAAACAGAACACAAGAGAAAAGCGATTTTTTTTTAACCTAACCTCTTTGGGGTTATTTTTGAAATCGTTACAGAAACCGATATTTAATCAGCCCAAACACACGTTCAGCAACTACAGATCCCTGAAATGTTTTATAACATTTCAGAGTTTCATTCTCCAGTGGTGGAAGAAGATTTAGACCCTTTACTTAAGTAAAAGTGTAGCCTACCATAAAGGTAAAAGTTTGTGTTTGAGAGTTCTGTTATTATATATTTTATATCATTGGTTTATGTTGTAAGAATGTGTAAGTAAAATTTCAGTTCCATAAAGTACATCAGAACAGAGCTGAACTGCACGCTTTCAGTTTCTTTCTTACCTAGATCTAGATCCTGTTTTAGAGACTTAGATATATTTTCTTTGCCTGACCAACAGGTGAGTAATGAGGAGATGTTCCCGTTCTGTAATAATTTATTTACAAAAACACTATTATGGAAGTTGCCAGACTTTGGTGAACAGTACATGCAGGTACAAGTCAGTTACAAAGAAAGAAAAATCATTGGACTGCACAGTTTGCAGGAATTCTTTTGAATCTTTTCCAAAAAAAATTAAATATGTGTCGTATGTTTAGGTACATTTAGTCTAGACTGACAAATTTTTAAACAATATAAAAAAGTTCAATAGGTTGTTTGTTTACTCTTAATAAGGAAATGAACTATTCTTTGACTCATGTTTCTCAGATGCATCAGCGATTGATTCACTCTCCATTTAGATATTGAATCAATTAATAATAATTACATCTGCCCCACATGAGTTATATCTGTATAGGTTTTTCGATCATGTAACAGCAGAGGTGGAAATACTGACAGACTGAATGAAGAGGCCTAAGAGTGAGGGGGCTGAGTCTCTGATTGGCTGCTCTCCATCCTGTATGATCGAATCCCATCATCATGCGCCTGTGGGTGTTCAAGCAGTTTGTTGAGTTTTATGGTCAGGTTGGGTCTGTTACATATTGACAGTAAGTGTAATGATTAATTTTTTTCTCTCTCCCCCCACACAGTCTTAAGTAGCCCTCATTCACGAGCCAACCATTACTCAGGGAAAGACTCTGTCTGCTCACTTGTGCCTTACTTCTTTTCTCTTTTAAAAGTTTGAACATTACTTGTTTCTCTCTCCTCTTTATAATTTAATTGTTTGACTTGCTTCTCCACATACTTTCACTTCTCTTTCTCACCATTTTCCACTTTTCTCTCAGAAATAATGACTGAAATGAGCCTTGTGTGCAGTATTTACCTGGTGAGTATGAACTTTATTTTGCATCTTAATGTAGCTGAATAACTGGAAAATATTAGGCTGATCAAAGAAACAGTTTCAGTCACTTTACAATTAATTTGAACACTATGGGACATATATATAGTTTGGATTTAAACTAAGATCATGAGTTTTATATTGTGTATTGATTAAATATTTACTGTGCACCCAACAACCTTAGCAAGTAGTCTTTAGGAGTACATCCATATTCTTTGGTCAGTGAAACCTCAATCTCAGATCGTCCTTTGAAATGCAAATGAAACATTTGAAATGAAGTGAACGGCTATAAAGGGAGACAGTAAATGGCTCTTGATGAAATTCATGAAATGAGTGTAAACTGAAATGAGCTCCAAATGCTTCCTGATGGAGTTATTGGTTGCCAGGCAACAAACGTGTGTTCCTTCTGTAAACTAGGTTGTTGGATGACTGAAATTAACTCACACAGCTGTGAATGTGGCTAAAATCAACTTTTCATATTTCATTTCAGTAACAGAACGTCTTTCACTGAACTTGTTATATCTGCCTATGAAACATAACGGCTGTCATCAATGAGGAATCTTAAGATTAACTGAAGTGTAATGTGTTCGGGATATAAAAGGTAATCTCTGCAGATCTTGACTCTGAAACCAGCCTGATCCTGTGACAAGAATAAGCACAAAGATGTCTACAACAATTGATTTAACCTTGCAGCACAAAAGTCTTGTTTACAACATGTTACTTTCTCCTCAGATTTGACTTCCTGTCACAGAACTGACCAGATCAGACTCTCTGTCTGGATTTCATATTAAGGTGCTATGATCATAAACACATTCATTTTAATCTGAGCAGAGATTCATGATAGAGATTCTCTAAACACACTGCGAGTCGAATTATCCGGCCATGGGCAAAGTTGAAGGAGACAATAGGGGTGAAGGTCCCTTTAGCTTACCCTTAAATTGCTTTATGGCTCTGTTTTTTACAGAGGGAGAGGGTTAAGGGTCAAAGCTCAGTCAGGATAAGTTAAGAGAGATTCAGGGAAACTAAGGAGATGAGGTGTACACAGGGAAATGATGCGTGCTGCTGTTTACTGCTTGTCTTTAAAGCCATATCAGTTCCTATATGTAAAAGATTAATTTTAATGGACAAAGGGTTAAAATTCATTTGCTGGGATGGCACTCCCTCTTGACTCCTAGTACACTTTCACTGAGTGAGTGACACTGATTTTATTGGAGTCAAAAGGGTAACCTTGGAAGCAGTAAAAACCAAGATCAGGAGATACAGGGCTGTGGTGGATGATATCTTACTAACCTTTTATTAGGTGTTGGTTGCATTATCACGTGAGAGCTCAGATATAAACTCTGCAGTAAAATGACTTGAATTTGTGAAGTCAGCACGGCCCAACCAAAAGAGGGCAGCATCATTTCATTTGTGGGAAACCTTTATGATACTGGTGCGACATAGGTTAAGTATGTAGGGTTATGAAATACTTATCTTTGAGCCATTGTTGGCACCTAGCAGAATATAGAAACAATAATTGTATGATCCTGGCCTCTGCTGGGGACCTGAACAATGCACACACATCAAGGGACAGAGGAGCATCCTTAATCTGCATTTAATTAAATTGTTAAAAGAACATAATCACATCTGGATAATTACAATCAATACTCACAAATATTCTCAAGTAGTTGAAGTAACCTCAATCCAGTGGTGAAATAAAAAGTACTACTATCTTATGGTCTGCCAGTGCTGTCAGCTGTATTGTTTCTGCGGGTCTCACCAGCTGTAACAGCATCTCCATATGGAAAAACTTTGGCTTCCAGTGGAGCTGCTGTTATCTGTGGAGAGACACCTCTTGTCATCGAAACACTGCTGGGACTCTGTAACTCAGACACACGTGACTGTGTGACTTTAAAACATTAATGGGTTGTTTACAGCAATGGCTTCTGATGGCTGTTTTCATTCACTTTCATATTCATGTTTATTTCTGTGCAGATTGCTCTTTGAGATTAAATAAAGTCAGTCCTGTGACTCCTGTGTAACTGTCTCTCTCTTTATTATACTGTTTGTACAGAGAAAAAACACAAACATGACGATGAAGGACACCTCTATTATCATTATATCAAGTGTGTGTGTGTGTGTGTGTGTGTGTGTGTGTGTGTGTGTGTGTAATTTGATATAGCTATCTGAAATTAAAACCAAAACCAAAACTGCATGTCTGTAAGGGCAACATTTCCAGTTAATGGTAATAAGTGACTGAATGAATAAACATTTTAGTTCAGATGTCATATACCCTGAGGTGCCCAATCCACATGAGTTTACAAGGTTTTAAGTTTCAGTGTTGCCAGTAAAATGATGGGAGGATGTGTCACATTAAAATATGAATGAACACTACCGCTGCTGTAACAGGTCACAAAACTAAAGAACAGATCCAGATTCTACAAAAGTGACACTGAAAAACATGAATAATGCGACAGATACATAAGAACCCTGAGAAATACACAGTATTAATTATGCAAAAAAAATACTGAAAATAAAAGCAAGTGTCATTGTGAGCATATCTGTGTGCAATTAGATACAGCGATTTGAAATAAAAACCAAAACCCCATATGAATATGAAAGCAACCCTTTTGTGTGAATGGTAATAGGTCACTGGCGTGGGTGGAATACTCTGATCTCAGACTATAAATCTTTCTAAGGATGAAGTTACAGTTAAAATGAATGTCTTCATTGTCATTGTATAAAGAAGTATTAGTGAGAGGATGTTGTGCTTAGTACTTGCGCCAAGGTCTCTTACTGCACTGAAGCTTTAGTGATGCCTTCACTTTTAAGTCGCTTTGGTTAAAAGCATCTGCCAAAGGAGTAAATATACATGTAAAGTATTAATTATGGCTCGATAATAAGAGATAATTTTGTGTCCCTAATTCTGTTGACGCCCACAAAACAAACAAAAAAGGATCAGAGGTAGACTAGATTTTTTCTTAGGCTCAAAACAGAAACTCTGAAATGTGTTTACAATACAACATCACTGTGTGAGATACAAACAACACTGAAAATCACTGTGGCCCTTTTAATGTGAGTAATATCACAAAGAAATAAAAGACGGTGATAAACTGTGGAATTTAAAGTTGGGACATAAACATTCACAACTACACTGCTGTTTAGTGGAGACTGGAGCGGCTCGCGTCGCCGAGGCTTTTATTGTGAAACATGCGCCAGTGTTTCCGGTGCCCGGAAGCTGGTCTCCTTCCTCGGTGCCGCGCACCAACCGCCAGCCGGTCGCTAGCAGAGTTAGCCCGCCGCGGAGAGGAGCTGCTACGGTGTTACAGCCACAGTAGGACAGCATTACATTATCTCTCGCCGCCCACTGATAGGTATTTGTGCCGGAGTGCGGCTGACTGTCCCCGGTGAGCCAGCGTCAGCCGCAGAGGGAGTGCTCCGCGGATGAGCCAGTGTGTGTGGCTAGCTAGCGAAGAGGAGGGTGGGGACAGAAACCTCTGAGACCTCGCCCAGCCGTTGCTTCATTCCAGCAGGCAGCTTCTCTCCTGACGGTGTGAGAGACCCACACCGCCAACCAGATCATTGTTCAAGGGGAGACCGACACGGCCGTGTAACTAAGGGCATAAAACCAGCCACCATGTTCAGAAAGAACCTGAAGAAGGACCCCGAGCTGTTCCAGAATGTGTCGGAGGGGCTGCGGCGGCTGTACCGGACCAAGCTGTTCCCGCTGGAGGACACGTATCGGTTCCACGACTTCCACTCCCCTGCGCTCGAAGATGCCGACTTCGACAATAAGCCCATGGTCCTGCTGGTGGGCCAGTACTCCACCGGGAAGACCACTTTCATCCGGCACCTCATGGAGCAGGACTTCCCCGGTATGAGGATTGGCCCGGAGCCGACCACAGACTCCTTCATCGCGGTGATGCACGGTGAACAGGAGGGGCAGGTACCGGGCAATGCTCTGGTTGTCGACCCCAAGAAGCCCTTCCGCAAGCTCAACGCCTTTGGCAACGCGTTCCTGAACAGGTAGGGCCAGTGCCAGGTCCACAGACCCCATTAAAGAGCTTACTCTGAGCAGTGAGAGAGATGTATTACAGCGGGATTATAGGAACCAGGCAGTGAGAGCCTACATTATTTGCCTGATATATGAATGGAATGAATATGTGATGTGAGTGTCACGTCTCGTATGAACAGCTGTGTGTTAACAAACGTGTCATAACAACACGTCAGCCGTGGGTTAAAGGCCCTACCTGCATGTACCTGCACACTTCTCCAGCTAACGTCCTGCCATTGCTCAATCCTCCCAGCAGAGCCAAGAGTCTGAGAGTTTTCCCTCTTTCATCATCCCGAGAGAATGCCAGTGTTTAGTGTCAATAGCAATGTGGAAGAGCCAGTCTGTGTGTAGAGGGCAGGAAGGTGCTCTCCAGCAGCCTTTTGCCCTCATAACAAGCCCTTCACCTTTCACTTTGAATCAAGTCCTGCCGGTTATCATGGTGTTTGCCCTTCCTTCTGTACTTCTGCTAAAAGCACCTGGCAGAGTCACCTGTGACAGACCGTTTTGTCCCAGTGTCACAGCATGGCCCCTTGAACATAGAAATACTTGTTGCTAGGCAGCAAGCTGACCTTGTCCTGTCCTCGGATGTCAGGGGCCCTAAGTTTTGTACCTGCTGGTTGTATAAATGTTGCTACATCAGTAGAAACCGACAAGACAACTCCCTTATTTCACCACCCGAGAGTGTGTCTCATGAAATCTTATCACAAAGGGTTAAAGGTTTTGGAGTGACAGTCTATCTTATTGAAGTATTGTTAATTTGAGTCAGCCAGTGTTTTATGAAGGTTAGAGTTAGGTTAGAGTGACAAGACATTGGAGTTTGCTCCACATTCCTCATGATGTGGAGCTACTGAGGAAACTTCCCTAGGTTTTATGAATCACTCAGAGAGATGTTATTCACAGGTCTGTTATTCACCCGGATAAGTCAGAGGTAGAATTGTTCCCTTGGAAAGAACTCAGATGACTCAGAAGCATAACTCAGGTGGGGCTTTCACCAATTAATGCAAGACACCATGGAAAACAATGGAAGATAGAAAACAGCAACATAAACCAGTAGAGAAAGTGAAACAAACCAAGGTAATAGAGAGAAAATGGCCCATGAAGGACAGTGGAAAGACTGGCAGTGTTTCACATAGTAAATGAAATAAATATATATGAAATGAGCTCTTCCCAAGTCAGTGCTCAAGGTGAGTCTGCACAGGCAAGGTGCGGTGAGTCAGAGTCAGTTGCTTGGTGAAAGCTAAAACATCTTAATCCAGTCTATGGCGTGTGTGGATTTGTGATGACAGAGATGGCTACCATCCGATGGTTGAAGGTGTCACTTCCTGTGGAGGATGTGGTGGGTATATCCCTTTCTCTTCCTGGAAGCCAGTGTGGTGTCACCGGGCCCAGGAGTGACCAGGAAAACAGATGGACAAATAATACACAAACAAATTACTAATTTGTGGACTGCCATGGTCTTAATCTGTTAGTTTATCTTCAGATTATCAGGTGGGTCATGTGGCCTTCTTTATTAGTACAAACTCAGATTGACACTTCCTCAGTAAGGGTTACTTCCCATTATCCATTGAAATCCCTCAGTTATGTGGGGTGTTTGCTTTATCTTACATGAGTGCTAACAACATCCTCACACTCAGAAAAGTGGAGTAATACATTTCAGATAACACTTAAAAGGTGTGTGTGTGTGTGTGTGTGTGTGTGTGTGTGGGGCCAGGGTTGTTAGACTTCACAGGCCAAGATTCACTGCACTGGAGTTGATTACAGACTTAAGGGGAAACCAGATAAGATTGTGTATAAACAAAGACTATTGTCCATTACAGCATCATTTGTCAAACTGCTGGACACAATCCGGAGGTATCATGGGACTTGTGGTTCCCTTTGAATTCACTCTGCATCTTTGCCTCAGACTCAGAGGCATATTGAGGCTTGGGTGGTCATACATTGGCTGAGGGAGAGTTCACATGATCACACATAACAGGATATGTGTGTGTGGCCAACACAGGTGCATGACCTGCCTGAACAGCTCTGTGTGTGCAGGTCTAATGCAGAGTTAATCAGTTGTGATAGGATACATTTGATAACATTTTTCTCAAGGATAAGTTCCAGACAGACATTTGGAACTGGGCTGTCTTTGGCTCAGACTGGGACAGTTTTCCACTCGTGAGGCCAAAAGTATTTGGATCGGCCTTCAGCTGTTGGTTGGTTAAATGTATTTTTACTCATATAAGTAGATAGGGAATATTAGGGGTCAGATTGCTTATTGGTGGCTATGAGGTGGAGGAGACCATGATGGCAGCTCCTCAGTGTCGTTCTTTAACCATAGTCATTCAACCGGCAGATTAGCCCTTAACTGCCAGGCTTAGATAGGACTTATCCTCAGTGTAACCAGTTATTTATGAAGAGAGTAAACAGAAATCAGTCGTGGGATTCTCACACCTACAGTTTGTTCTTGGACAAAGTAAAAGGGTAACGGCTGGTATATTCAACTAGCTTGCCAATTCTTCCTATATTTGTATTTTGTAGAGGGCGTCTGCCTCCTGTGCAGTGATTCTGATCCACTTGTGTCTGTAAAAGTAAATTAATACTTTTCTTTCACCTCCTGATAGACCTGCATATTGTTTAGCTCTTGTTCCCATGTAGTTAAAATGCTACTGCAGTCAGAGGGCCCCAGTGTGTTTGTGCTCTCTCTGTATGCCATTAGTCAGTAAAACCAGAGTCAGCAAAGTTTAAGTTCCGCACTGGCCCACCCCGGCCCACACTGTCCTGCTCCGTCCTGCCCTGCTCATGGCTTGTTATTCCAGGACACTGACTCTGCAGTTTGCTGAGATAGAGGCTGACATATGAACGGCCTTACAGAGCACATAACAAATAAATACACATGTAGATATATATATATATATATAATATAGATAATTTATTCACATACACACACAACTAAATTTTAGAGGATGCAAATGTGGGAAAACGACACAGTTGTAACCTCCCTGTCCAAATCCCAAGTGCTAGTGACAGCCGCCCTGTTTCCTCTCCTCTACAGGAAGCTAAGGTTACGATGTGGGGGAAGGTCATAGATCAGGAGGTGGAGCAGGAGAGGAAGACCCTCTGTTATAAGCTGGAACCAGACTTCCAGTATGACTGGAAAGGTCAGATTTTGAAAATTAACCCAGGTCTGTGGCCTCAGAGAGGATGGGTTTCTCACTCTCTCGACATAACAGCCAAGCAGTCAGATATTTTCAAGCTCTTGGGCCCCCGTGCCTGGTAGGGTCCTGCTCTGTTTCTAAGAATTCCAGCTCAAGTTCATCAGAGCATTTTTTTCCTACTGTGTGGAAAATGTTGGGATAGATAAGTGGAAAACCTGAGCCAAAATTCCAAATGGATATCATAGCCCATCAGCTGTGAGAGGGAGGGGAAAAACTGCATGTTTGTTATCTTTGGCAGTCACTATTACTGTATTGTAATTCCATACATAGGATCTCCATGAAAGAGGTACTGCTCTCATTTTTGTACTTGTTCATTGTCCTCAGATTTTTCCATTTTCCTCCTGTGCGTGTGGTATGAGACCTCTGTTGGGGTCTGTGGTGTGTCTGGCCTTTGTGCGGTTGCCGCAGGAATGTAAAAGCACGGTTCTCCTGGTCTTATGACCTGGTGCCTCCGAGCTCATGTTGTGAGTATCGGTTCAGATTGACTCAAAGGGCAACAGAGCGAGAAGTAGTACTCTGTGCTGTGGGGTCACTTAACAATCCCCTTCTTTGTTCTGAGTGGGACATCGTGGGTTTATGCAAAACCACTCATCCTCTCTCATGCTTTATAGTGTGTATATCTGTCTGTGTTTGATTTCTGCTGGAAAGTGAAACTAGCCCTTTAAAGTTTAAATCCCAGAGTTCCAAGTTAAAAGAGTCCATTGTGCAGTGACTAATGTTGCAGTGGGAATGACTGAGGCCTACAATTCATAAATTAAGTATTGTCCCAGTATTTCTCTAACATTCTTACATCATTGGAGGCCGCACAGAGCTGTTAGGAAAATATGACTATATCATCACGTTTTTTTCTGATTTCTTGCTAAAAACAACTAGGTGCAGGCTAGGACTGCAGCTCGTGATTATTTTAATTCATGGGTTGGTCTGTAAAACATTAAAGAGAAGAGAAAAAGATCCATAATAATTTCCCAAGGTGATGTCTTCAAGGTCAAGGTGATATTCTTGATTTTTTTGTTCAACCAAAATGTCCAAAAGTGAAAGATTTTCAATTCAATCTAAAGTAAAAAGCCACAAATGTTCACATACAAAAAGCTGGAACCATTAAATATCTGCCATTTTTGCTAGAAAATGCACTTAAACAATTAATTATATTATCACAGTTGTAGCCTGTTAAATTATCGGCTGTTTGATTAAATGACAAATTTGTTCAACTTTGGTTAAAGTTAAACTCAGGCAGGAAAAACTCAAAAAAAAATTTTTTTATTTTTAAAAAGAGGAATTTCTGAAAATGGGGAGCAGTTGCACCCTGAATCCATATTTTTCCTTTTACACCAGTGCTACTCCATGTTGTAGCTGCTTAGCTTTTGCAGTAAGGTTATTCTGCTCATGTTAGTGCCCAAGAGGAAGGAGATTATTTCTGAAAAGCTGCAGAATAATGTTTAATGCCAGGCTTATATATAAACACTCTCAACCGACCGGTTTCTGTTTTCTTGACAGGTTCATGTGTGCCCAGATGCCAAACCCTGTCCTGGAGAGCATCAGTATCATCGATACTCCTGGTATTCTGTCCGGCGAGAAACAAAGGATAAGCAGAGGTCTGCCTCACACACACTGTCACTCACACACTCTGTCACTCACCCACTGTCTAGTACTACAGCTGTTAAACAGAGCCACACCCTCTTGGCTCAGAAACCCTCAAATACTGTAATCGGAAAGCCTTATACACACACAAACACACACACACACATGCAAAATAACCCCACAGGAAGTCACAAGCTCTAATAAAAAGGAAACATGCTTAATCAACCTACATACTCTTCCTTTCCCTGAGCCTCTCTCTGGTATTTCTGTTTGGCTTGTGCTCTACAAAGTCAACCCTAGTCTCACCCATAGTGCTGTCAAATCCATATTTAACTCTTAAGGCCCCAGGTCAAAGCCCAACCAGCCAGATCATGTACATTTGATGGAGGCCTTCACAGCTTGACAGAAGCAAGCAGGGGGTGTGGGACACTTTGAAGTTCATTTCCTGTCTCTGTACCTGTGGTTTTCTTGAGCACCATCCTCTTTCACATCCTTCCCTCTTTTTTGTTTTTCTTTCTGTTTTCAGATTGCCCTGTAGCCAGGTTTATATTAAAAAGGCTGAATTAACCCAGTGACTAAAAACACTTCTTCTGTCATTCTGTGCACTCTTTCAGTTTATCCTGTGCTGTGTCATTTATCACTTTAGATCTGAGTCATTTCCCTGAGCTCTGTGGAAATAAATCAATTCATATTTATATCCATTTCCCAACGTGCTCCAACAACGCTGTTGACCTGCAGGGTCACTACAGAATTGCTTCATACACAGTTTTCCTCTTAGTTTTGATGATCCCACAGAACACAAGCAGAAGATAACAGTGCCTCTCAACACAGCTTCTGCTTTTCTACATTATTTCAGCCCCTTAAAGAGGAAGCACACTTACAAGCAGTAGAGTTTTTGTGTACTCGGGGGAAAGGAAATGGAGTAAAATGGCAAACATAGCTTAGAGTTTACCAAGACTCCCCTCCCTCTCACCACCACCACCACTGCCTGTGTTGCACAGAGAATGAATTTTGGAATGAAATGAATTGAGATTAATTGATAGTGTCAGTCCTAATAAGAAGCACAGGACATGAGAAAAGCTTGATGGTTGTCAAAGAGACTGAAAAGGTCAAACAAGTGACTGTAAACAGAGACATAAATTACTGGTCTCTGTTAAGAAACCAAAAGAAGCGTGTGTGTGTGTGTGTGTGTGTGTGTGTGTGTGTGTGTGTGTGTGTGTGTGTGTGTGTGTGTGTGTGTGTGTGTGTGTGTGTGTGTGTGTGTGTGTGTGTGTGTGTGTGTGTGTGTGTGTGTGTGAATGTGAATGTGTGAATGTGAATGAAGTATGAATGAAAAGACTGGCACATGTTGAGGTGACCCCGTCTGAAGAGAGGAGGAGCAGATGAAATCTGACGCCTCATACCTCAGGCAGTTTGTTTCCATACATACAGACTTATACATTCTTACCCTCAAACAGACACGTTTATTCTCTTTTTCAAGCTTACACTCTCTCTCACACACACATTATCCTCTGCTCTGTTTCTGTATAAACACAGATTCACTACAGTGCTCCACAGACATACTGTACTGACTGTGTCATATATAAACAGAGCTGAATGGATTGTGCAGCGAGGTGTGACGGGCATGTGTGTATGTCAGTACTTGGCATACAGGCAGATTTTAGGCTTGTGCCAGGCAACAGGAAGCTACTCTATTATTTCAGGTTCTCCCTCAGTGATGTAATCTGCTTGCAGGAGTCGTGTGTGACTTATAGTCAAACATGTCTATATCTTTTATGTAGGGCACCATAGTCTGTATTTTTAAAATAGCATGGCAGTCATTGACAGAACTTTAGGCAATGCTGTTGCTCCACTACAAGTCTAAAAGACAAATTGCACTAATCAAACTATGTTGCCCATTCATGGACACTGAACTTTTTTTGTTGCATAATCCTCCAGTTATGGATTCATTTTTGATTAGGTCAGCAAGTGCACCTCACAGCTTGTTCCTTGTTGAACCATAAAATTATGAAAACTATTTTGCAGAACTGGCTGGTGTCTGGTCACTGCTGCTGATATGAGGTATGGTGAACGCAGACGTCGATGCCTGCTAATTAGCCAGTAATAAGTCATTTACCCGCAGAGCGAGCCATATTATTACTTCAATATTAACATAAAAAATCCTTTAAAAGGCACCAACACCTCAAACATGGCTGAGAGGTTATGGTTACGGCGTTTATGGTGACACCAAGCAGACAGCCAGCTGTGTGGACTGTGACGGCCCCCACCTGTCACTCAGAGCGGCCTCACCCTCACCTCTGCATAACTTTAAACTTTAAAATTAAAACTGGTGAGTTATACAAAAATAGCTATAGAGACCAAAACTGTGTTTTGTACCAGACTGTAAACGTGTTTATTTCTGTTGTAAAGTGTCAAGTGGCCATTAGATGAACTGCAGTTTTTGGCACCTCCATGTTTCAGCACTGAGGTTGCCACTTAAAGAGACTACAGGTGAAGCATGATAGTAAAAAACAAACAGAAAATAGTGCAAACGAACATACCAGAAACTCCCCTGCTAACAGTCAACGAATCATTAATGTTCAGTATAGTAAAGAATAACTTGAGATCAAAATGAAGGCAGAGTTGGGTGTGGTCCGACCCATGAGTACTGATGTTATAATGTAGTAATAACTACTGAGTACTGATGTTATAATGTAGTAATAACTGAGTACTGATGTTATAATGTAGTACTAACTGAGTACTGATGTTATAATGTAGTAATAACTGAGTACTGATGTTATAATGTAGTAATAACTGAGTGGCCTGAACGTCAGCAGGTTGACGGGTGTCGCAGCTGTGTGATCTCATAGTGAGACGGTCTGTAGTCGGCATGTGATTTTAAGACCAGTCCAAATGTGTCATGAGTGCCGGGCTGTGTCACAGCCTGTCTCTGCATATGGTAGAGACACAGCAGTTGTTGATGCTGTGTGTTATAAGTAAGTCTAAGCTTGAGCAGCTGTCTTTCTGCCTGATTCCCTGACACGTGTGTTAAAAACAGACGAGAGAGAATGAGCAGATGTCCTCAGTTGGGTCCCACGGGGATTTCAGACTTTAAATATTCCCCTCTCATTCCTCTCCATTTACATGTCATGAGCTCAGTCACACACTCCTTTTTGTCCAGAGTGTTTTCTGTGTCCGTCCCCTATCTCCGTCTCTTATTACATTTCTGTTCTTCTCTTACTTTCACTTTTACTCACCCCCGTCTTTCTCTTTCTCTTCCTCTCTTCCCTTTTTTGCTCCTCTCTCTGCCTCCCTCTCCCATCTGTCTATTCTTCTGTCTCCATTTGTCTCTCTCTCTGATATTGAACGTATCTTTGCGCCTCTCTTGTATGCACGTGTTCGGACACAGACAAAAGACGGCCATGTTGGAATGCATGTGCAGCAGATCTGGTGCCGATTGTGCAGCAGCCGAGATGAGCTTTTAGAGCAACTGCATTCTTCTCTGATCAGATGACACACAGACTCTAATCAAAACCATAATTCTCTCTTCCTCACTTCCTGCACGGCTCCTCGAGGCAAAGGAAAGTACAGGAAAAAGTCCTGTTTTATGTAATTTGAGTTAGCCCTCGTGTGTCTCAAAAAGCCAAAGGAAGTGAGTAGTACAGTAAGTTTCTATGCTCAGGCAGTGATAGAAATGTGTTTATAGCTTAACTCAGGTCAGGCTCATCACTTTTTGGTGTTATCGTCATTACTGACACTACATAGCATTTATCTTATTACTTGTATTTACTGTCTGTCTCAAAATGTTTGTTCTCTTGCTTCCTTTTTCATCTTTCATGACTGGCAAGCTTGTGTCTTATAACACACATTGGGCACTCTGCCTGATAGAGGTCATTTCATTCTTCAGGCTAACACATGCTGTAGATTAACGAGTCAGATCCAAAGGGGCTCAAGTTCAAGTGATCTTTACCTCTAAATGCATCTCTCCTGCTGTCTCAGTAAAGCTAGTTAATCTGTAACCAAGGAAAAAAGCCCTGCCTCTTGAGAACCCTTATCTAAACATTATTGGATCAACATGACTTGGAATATGAAAATAGAAGCCACAATCAAACCTTCTCCAACACTCATTTATTGACCGATTGGCGCCATTGAGCTCGTTGTCATGTTGAACTCTGTATTTCTCCACACAGACGATATGGAAGCACAGCACTTAGTGGAAAATGTGAGAGATACTTTCACATTGACATGAGCTTTTCAGAATTTAATCAATAGCTTTCTCATTTTTTTCATGACACTGTTTCTTTACCTGGACCCACTCCCACTGCATGTACATCCTCACAACATGTCCCGATGAGCTATTGTGGTCCATTTTTTTTAAGGTTTCATAATTTTTTACCATAGACACTTTAGACCAACTTCACATTCATCTGCACTTTGTCCCGTTTTATACACAGTCTCCATTTTTTCTAAATCGTCTGCTTTTCATTAACACTTCAACAACTTTTATTTAGACCTATGTTTTTATTTTTACGCCTCCGTGCAGTCGGCAGCCAGAGCTGAAGACATTATGTTTTCACGCTGTCCATCCCCAGCGCAACATCTCAGTAACACTTTGAGGGAACTTCTTCAAATTTGGCACAAACATTCACTTGGACTCAAGGATGATCTCAATAGATTTTGGTGGTCAAAGGTCAAGGTCACGGTGACCTCACATTCTTGTGAATGCAATATATCAGGGGGATACATTGAGGGAATTTCAGTACATCTGGCACAAATATTCACTGATTAGATTTGGTGCTCAGAAGTCACTGTGTTCTGTGAACTCATGGCAAGAAGTCATAAATTCATTCACTAATTATGACACGATTTGCCTCAAATGTCTATAAGGACAAATAAAATGATGTGATGATGATTCAAATGGTCAGTTGATCAATTTTACTTTGAATGTGGGGCTCAAATACAAGTCATGTTTCATTATTTGCTTAAATTATGTACTTGGTCGTTGTTTTTAGTTATTTTGTGTACCATAAATTCTCATATGAATTAAGTATAATGCACATGTCCACAGCACTAACTCCATCAGTACAACACACTCACCACTCCCTCGCCCTCAGTTTCTCTGTTTGAAGTCAAATAGTGTTTTCACACTACAGTTAATTTGAGTAGTTTCTCTTTCTTGCCCTACCGCTAGATAATAGATATTTTTGTGAAGTAAACAGGTACAGGTAGAAGCTTGGTGGTGCTGTTACCTCAGTGTTAAGGAATGTCACTAATGTCAGACTGTTGTTTTCAGCATACTTTCATTCAAGCCTCATGTTATTCCAACCGTGTCTGTCACTTCAGCATGGGGGGAAATCCTCAAACCAGGCAATATATGAAGCTATTAGAAGGCACAACACCACATATACAGATCCCATCTTTTATCAGCCAGTCTCCTCCTCTTGTCTCTCTCCAGGTTACGACTTTGCTGCGGTGCTCGAGTGGTTTGCAGAGCGCGTTGATCGCATCATCCTCCTGTTCGACGCCCACAAGTTGGACATCTCCGACGAATTCTCAGAGGTGATCCGCGCTCTCAAGAACCATGAGGACAAAATGCGTGTGGTGCTGAACAAGGCGGACCAGATCAGCACTCAGCAGCTGATGAGGGTTTATGGAGCGCTGATGTGGTCTCTGGGCAAAATCATCAACACACCTGAGGTAAAAATGATTTCTTTTTTACACTTGAGCTTTTGTGTTATCCCTTGTCTGTTTAAATAAATCCAAGTGTGTGTTTATTTCCCACACTGACTGCCAGAACCTACCTTCTTCAGCTGGAAATCAGTTGTCGGCCATACGCAGTGATCACAGTCTGTTAATGTTTTGAGGGGACTGTGGCCTCTCAGGCTGCTCTGGACAGAGGTCAGATGACCTTTTCTTTTCTTCAAGGGCCAGAGTAATCAAATGGGAACAAATTTACAATCATTTCAGCCAGTGTCATTGTAATAAAAGTCATAAGTAAAAAAACTCCTAATGTGTGAATGTAATGAAAGTGAAAGACAGTTTTAATCAGCTCTGTCTCAGCTCCTGTGTCCTGCCTGATATCATGTGACCCAACTTGTCTCATGATTTGTCCCTGACTGTTTAGTTAATGTTTGATCCAGGGCTATACTCATAAACTAATCCCAGAGAAACCTTTGGATCATGTAGACAATAATTCATTGACTTTGAAAGGTCCATTGTATCGTGAAGCATGTAAAACACACTTATGTTTTATTGATTTATTTTTGCCTCACTTTCAACCTCACAGTCCTGTATTATGTTGTCTGCACATCCTGTTTGTGGTTTCTTTGGGGCATATTTTGAGCCTTTTTACACAGTTTAGCCAGACTGCAGTGTCATGTATGTGACCTGTGCAAGAATTTGCTCCGGTGTGGGTGTGGGCAGTAAAGTGTAACCAGAGGGACAATGAAGATTAATGGAGATTAACGTGTACAAACTTTATTCCAGGTTGTGCGCGTGTACATTGGTTCGTTCTGGGCGCAGCCCCTGTTGGTCCCAGACAACAGGAAGTTGTTTGAGGCAGAGGAGCAGGATCTGTTTGTGGACATCCAGTCGTTGCCACGTAACGCAGCGTTACGCAAACTCAACGACCTCATCAAACGCGCTCGGCTCGCCAAGGTGAGTATTAATGAGACTAAGAGTCTACAGCCATGCTAGCAGCCCTGTTTGGTGGTGCTTTGAGCTAAAGGCTAACATCAGTATGCTAACATGCTCACAGTGACAGTGTTGGTGATGGTTAGCAGATGTAATGTCCAGCTGAGGCTGATGGGAATGACGTTAAATAAATAAATAAAATGATGAATCCTGAGGGGGGGTCATGAATGTCTGCATGTCACAGCAGTCCATCTGATGGTTGTTGAGGGACAAAGTGGTGGACTGACGGTCATTGTCACATGGCTACAAACCAAAAAAAAAAAACAAGCCACATCAACACATCTTATGTTCACTCTTTGTTCTCACTACCACCTCTTGTCCTCCAGCCGCACTGGAGGAGGAGTGTTTAAAAAAGTCCTGTTATATTCATCTTGGTTAGTGCTTAGTTTCTAAACTAACCACAGGCAGAAGTGGGTGATTCTAAAGATTACAGCGATCTGACTCACCAGTAAACTTCTACCACTTACAAGAAGAGAAGAGGGACTATTTGTTGTTTCTGCTACCAGTCTATATTTAGACTGAATCCCTAACTTTAAAAATCCCCTCCAGATGTTTTAAGACCTATGAAAATACTCTGCTTTATATATAATAATAATAATAATAATAATAATGTGTCTGATATGGTTATATTTTTCTATGATGACCAGGTGCAGGCCTACATTATCAGCTCTCTGAAAAAGGAGATGCCCAGTGTGTTTGGAAAGGACTCCAAGAAGAAGGAGCTGATAGCCAACCTGGGAGAGATTTACCATAAGATCGAGAAGGAGCACCAGATCTCACCTGGAGACTTCCCCAACCTGGCCAAGATGCAGGTGAGATAAGGCTAAATCCAGGTGTACACAGTAGACATGATGTACCATCCAGAGTCACAGATCTGATGAAATAACAACTTTGACTCTATTTTTGGCATGTTATATAAAGTGTTCAGTTCAGAGTAGAATGACCTTCCAACCTTTACTCTCCTCACATCTTTGCCCTTCTTTCCTGTCCTTGCCCTCCTGGATGGGCCAGGACGGGGATGAGATTTATTTTTCCTGGTTTGTCAGGAAATCCTGCTTCTTGAATGCTACTCCCATTGGTAGCCGTTGAAGACTGATCTATTTCTATCGCCAATTCCTGTTTTCTCTCAACCCCCCATCCCTTCAGGAGCTGCTGAATGGTCAGGACTTCTCCAAGTTTGCCCCGCTGAAGCCCAAACTGCTGGAGGCAGTGGAGGACATGCTTGCCAACGACATCGCCCGTCTCATGGCCATGGTTCGCCAGGAGGAGGCTGCCATGCCCAGCCAGAGCGTCAAGGGTGGAGCCTTTGAGGGAACCATGAGTGGTCCCTTTGGGCATGGCTATGGAGAGGGTGCCAGCGAAGGCATCGATGAGCTGGAGTGGGTGGTAGGTCGCGACAAGCCTACATACGATGAGATCTTCTACACCCTCTCTCCCATCAACGGTAAAGTGTCTGGTGCTGCAGCCAAGAAGGAGATGCTGAAGTCAAAGCTGCCCAACACGGTGCTGGGAAAGATCTGGAAGCTGGCCGACGTGGATAAAGATGGCCTCCTTGATGACGAAGAGTTCGCCCTCGCCAACCACCTCATCAAGGTGAAACTGGAGGGCCACGAGCTGCCGCCCACGCTGCCTGAACACCTGGTGCCCCCGTCCAAACGTGGGACAGTCCAGCAGGATTAGAGGAGAGGGTAGCAGCCTGGAGATGTCGGCGCTCTGCATCATGTTTAGGACTCTCCAGACAAAAAAGTCCAACCACAAGCATGAACAGCATCATCCTCCATCAAGCTGTGAATCTCCAGGTTTCCTGACACACCGTGAGGAGGTGTTACTGTGATCTTTTCCACCAGAGAGAGACTGGAGGGATTCTGGGGGGAGGTGGGAGGGAGGGAAGGTCCATCTTAGTGCATTAGGGAATAATGTTCAGGTATCTATAGAAATAAACATGAGGGGGGGTTGATTTACCACCTGATGAAAGGACATTACTGGATGGATTACATGAGCTGATGGGTAGCTGGAGGTTGCATGATGGGGCTGAACATGGATTTGTGCATCCTATGTAAAAGATGTCTTATAAGCATATGGTCCATATTATTATATGTTGATCCAAAGAAATATAGTTTTTTTCCATTTGGAGAGAGAAAGAGGAAATAAATCAAAACAGCTGTTAGAATTGTTTTATCTATTTTTGTATTTCCTGACTGTTAACTTTGACTCTTTCCAAATGCTTGCCTTTTTATTATTTTGCCAGATAAATAAAAAGGAGTACTGTACCGTCCGACTCGTGGTTCTGGGATTTTTATTGAGTCTTTCTATGATACATGACATTATTTGACCGAGAAAACCTCACCGGAAGAGCCACTAGGTAAAATTTGGGGACTTAACTTACTTCCATAAATTATGTTTGCACAATAAATCTGAACTGAACCATGGGTTTTTTTTATTTATTAGACACCAAGCAGTGTGTCACTCAGAGGTCATCAATAGACTGACTTTTATTTTGAAATGCCCTCATTTTGACAGTTGTAGTGTGGTTTACTGCCCCCTGTAGGCCACAAAGACTGGAACCAGATGCCTCAGGAGAACATAAAGGCAATTTATGCATGAAGCAAGTGGCTTCTGACTGCACATGTTTGAGGGCAAATTGAAAACAGTGGTATAAGCAGACACTCGTCACATGGAGACAATTTACAAAGCTAAAAATTCAGTGCAGGTTCAGGGAGACGAGCACAAATCAAACTGACAGCCAGGAATCTCTCACATGACACATGGAGTCTGAATAGAGATGAAGTTGGCTGCTTCTAACTTCTTTATATTCACCTCATAAACTTGCATTATTCTAACCTTAATTCTAAACTAAAATGTAAATCAGATGCACTGGAACGTTTGATAGTAAATTATATAACTGTGATGTTTTTCCCACGTGAGCCTTGTTTTTAACAGGAACAGTAACCAGGTTATTGATGCAAGGCCAAGAACTGCGTCAACTTGTTCCCATACTAAATCTTTCACTGCATGTCTGGTCAAGTGTGTTTACATATTTCTGCACTTCCATATCTATCATCCTCAACTTGGAAACATCAGCTGGTTGTTTGGAGTTTGTGTGACCATGGGATCACAGCTGAAAGCACCAGTTTGCCTCTCAAACTGAAACTTAGCGCTTCATTTCATTTTCACGTTACGCTCAGAGCCGTGTTTCTCCCTCACCAGGACACTCACTGGGATTCTGCTCACAGACTAGATTATCAGTCAGCCTCATCTCATCAGCCCCACGGCACGGGGACATTTCATGTTTGATAGAGGCGCTCCCTTGTGTCTTGATGAGTCATTACAGTTACTGTGTTTGGATACAGACTTATATTAGTGCCAACTTTAACAGTGTGTATGGTTGTGTTGTGTCCTCAGCTGCAGCTGCAGCACAGGGCTGCTGCTCACTGTGAACACTGTGACTCATGGTGCATTGATGAGAAAGGCCGTTACACTGAATTTACCTTTTCATCTGTGCTGTTGATAATTGATGGTTCCCAACCTTCTTCAGTTATGACCCCTAATAGTTAAATCTATGTATGATGCCTTATCACAGATCTACACCAACCCAAGAGATGTGAGCATTTTGTAATTACTTTTGAGCATCACTACCTGTATAACCCTGAGGAAATAACCACTGCAGACTGCAGCAGTGATTAAAATCCAGTGATGAAGATTGTTATACAGAGTTGTGTTGCTCTTACAAACCTGTCACTTGGTGTATTATGTGATTTGTTATGTATGTTTTTGATGTCATGTGAAATGTGAGATTTCTAGGCCCAAATAAGTTTTAAAGCATTTTCTGTTTTGGAAGCTGAGCTGAAGCAACTCTACAATAATTGAATAAGAAGGACAAAGCACTGAAGTTAAACGCTGGGTCTTCTCTGTGGTCAAAACAGATAATTTACAGCTGGCAGAAGCCCTGGGCTTCCTCTTGTCCTAGTGACGGTGATGTATTGACAGAAAGCTGCTGGAATGGCCACAGTGGTGTGAAGTGAGAGGCGGCATCGCTGTCCCTGGGTTTCTGTACAGTGTGTTTAGATAGCTGTCGCCCTCCTCCACTGTATATCTCTGCTTTACATTGTTTCCTTTTTCCTGTCTTCCTCTGTTAGGACGTCACTATTTTCCCCTTGTCTCTTTTCCTCTCTTCCTTCCTTTTCCTTCCACTGTTTATGAAGAGCAGCTTCTCCCTGTTTTTCTTCTTCTGTTTCTTTGTTTTTCATCTGTATTCCCATCCCTCCCTGACTCTTTCTTTCACCCCCTCTCTCAGTGTTTTGGGTCACATTTGTCCCTCAGATGTCTAAAAATAACCCCCCCCCCCCGACACACTGACCCCGACAGATAGTTGACTGGGTCGGGCTTATAAAACACTGTTATGTGGAGGGAGTGCCTCCTCTGAGAGGCAGGTGAGGAATGACACACCTGTATGTGTGAGTACATGAGAACACCAGTCCACAGGGAAATGACTGGATTTCAAGCGTAACACTCATGATTTCAGGCACAGCAGATCGTTCTCCACTCTAAAGCTCAGTTATTTAACAATGTCTGGTTTTGATGTTTGAACTCAACATGAAGCTGTTGGAACCGTTTCTCTGTGTTTCTGGATTTCAAGCACTGAAAAAGGGAACAAGGGGAAACTGGAGCCACTGTAGACACAGTTCAATGTCTCATATTGTTGTAACTTAACATTTTAGCCCAAAATCTTGCATAAAAACATGTAAGTAAAAATCACACAAAGTCAATAAATTAAAAGAACAAGTATGAACTCATTTTATTTAATACTGACTGTTGGATACAGAACACATCAGAGCAGCAAGAACAGCCTCCAAAGTCCCTTTAAGGATCTGTGAGAGTCAGGAGCAAAATTTCACATTTTCACGGGAAGATGAAGATGATGAGGCAATCAGAGAAAAGAGAGGAGGAAGGGGAGATAAGTGCTAAGGAGTCTGAGTACCAGCAAGACTCCGCTTTTGTAGAGTGGAGAAGAGGGTGGTGGTGGTGGTTCCACTTGACTGGTTTCACCCAGAACTGGCAGTGCAGATATGTGAAAACTGGTCTGTTTACACTGAAGCTCAGAGTTTCTGAGGTTACAAGTATGAGAATATTTGTCATATAACAGGAAACAAACATCATTTTTATATTCTCTCTGAGATCATGGAGCAACAGAGGATGATTGAAGTCCTCAGACTCCATTGCTTCTTCTTGATTTTCTGTGTTGACTTCTACTTTTTCTTCGAATATCTCTTAACAGAAATCATTAAATGAGTCAATCAAATAATCAATTAGTCTAAAACAACACCTTCATCAGGGTGAGGTTTGTCCATATAGATCTGGTTTTAGCTAGTTGAGGTTCCAATGCAATAACAAAAGAACATAGTGATTTGCTGTGTTTATGAGGTAGTCTGATGCAGTTTGGGGCTAGAAAAAGGGACAAAACAGTCTCTGCTCGGCTCAGTTTGTCCTTTTTTTCCAGTCTGATTGTGTGGCGTCACCACCATTGGTTTGGGTTCAGTTCATTTGTCTCAGGCTCAGCAGGGTGGCCGAGCTGCTGGCTGAGGTGCTCCGAACATCTCCTGTGAGGCGTAGGTGATGTAGAGGAAGCCATCAGTGTCACTGTAGCGGGAGTACACCTCCCCCATGCTGGAGGACATGCAGGACATGCTCTTCTCCGCCACCAGGAGGAACAGAGCCTGGGTAGGGTCCAAGGCGATCTTATTCCTAACAGAGACAAAGATGCAGAGGTGGATGAATGATGGACAACAACAGAACAATAGCAAATCTGAAAGTTTGGGGGAGAAAATGTGGGAGAGGGAGTCTCGAAATCAAAAGAAAAAAGGTTAGAAACGTCAGACACAAGCTGGATGAGAAGCGAGTGATAACTATTGGAAAAGTCCGACACAGTCACAGATCATTTACCTGAGCAGGCAGAGGAACTGACCCAGGGTGAGCTCGAAGGGAACCAGGAACTTCGTTTTGTCCAACAGAGGGAGAGTCTTTTCACGGATGTAACGTTCAACAATCACCTGCACACAGAAACACACCTGTGATCAGCTGATGATGCAATCACACCCAGCAGAAAGAAAAAGTCATGAAACAAAACATTTAACAGAAAATAACAGAATTTAAACCAACTCACAGGCAACTTGTTGGGGAACTTAGACCGAATGCTGCACACTTCATCTTTTCTTGTTGCTAAAGGGAAATATTTATACACATTTTAGACTTTTAAAACCAGCATCCATACACTGTCTTTGCTAATGCAAGTAGGTCTGCCCAGTTATACAGTGATCAAAGAATCAACTGAAAATGTGACTCACCGAGGCATTTCCTCTGCTTGAAGGGCATCATCTCCATGGATTTCTCAAAAGGAGCCATGACGGTTTGTTTGTTGCTTGGGGCGGTTTGCAGAGACCAGTGGTGATGGAGGCGTGTGCGGCTGGTGGCGCCGGCGTGGTGGTCTTTCCCAGGCTGACGGTGAAGTCCCCTCGGGTGGAAGTAAGCAAACCCCACTGAGAAGCTGTGATCGCTGGTGTTTTATA
This sequence comes from Trachinotus anak, assembly GCF_046630095.1. NCBI lineage: Eukaryota > Metazoa > Chordata > Actinopteri > Carangiformes > Carangidae > Trachinotus > Trachinotus anak. The sequence goes on along the minus strand of NW_027273872.1, from coordinate 1,081,242 downwards.
GGAGGTAGAGCTGGGAGGAGCTGAAAAGTGACACCAACAAACAAAGACACACTCCTCATCCTGGTGGGCAGCGTGGGGATGCAAGGCTGCATCAGTGTGTGCGTGCGTGCGTGCTCTTGCCCCCCTGACTGGTTCAGACCAGATTCACACGTACTGGTTATCTCACAGAGCATTCTCACATCTGCCTGTGATATTGGTGCTGCTGTCACGTACACATTCACACAGAAGAGTCCAAACATGAAGAGGTGAGTGTAATGAGGGCAGCCCACCATGTGACGAGAATAAACAACACATGACATTAATGATTCAGACACAGGGACTCCAGAGGAACCGCCCCTCTTTAAACATGGCCGGTGCCTCCTTTATGATAAGATTTTACAGCACTGAATTCAACCAGCACACACATTTTGTTAATTCCTGACCTTTGACCTCTCTGTTTGATAGCCATGCTGGCCTCGAGGGCTGATATCATCATATCCACCATGTTTCTTGCAGATACAGTATCTTCAGACTGTGGCAAATGGGATGCGAATCTGTTTCTATTTTTCTTCCATGTGGTTTCTCCCTGTTGTTGTACTGTTCACTGACTCACTATTGGTGCATTAACTGCATTTAAACAGGAGAAGGTTTTGTGGCACTGACCCCTAGAGAGAGCCACCCAGTGAGAACTGATAGCACAGCTGTAAATAGTAAAATTAATGATGTCTGGATTTCATTTGGCTTCTTCAGGTATTGCTTATGCTGCCTTACTGGGACACTTGACTGGAGCAGAGCCTGTTAATGTTATTGCTAACACATGAGCTTTTTCCAACCACTCACAACTCAAACTGTTGTGAAAAAGTCTGTAACCACCGTCGTCTTCAGCAGATGGAGCTTGCTCACTCATCATTGAATTGTATGTGTTCAAATTTCCAGTTTTTTCTGAGCTTTATGGACTTGAAGCCTGATAAGAACAGTGAAAACTCCCTCTGCTGGAGAAGAACACGTTCATTCAGTTTTTTTGTGACTGTTTTAGAGCTGCTGATTCTACTTTATGATCACTCCAGAGGCTGTTAGTTTGTGGGGGCATCTCTGCTCCTGCAGGAGGTACAGTCAGCTTGGAGCTCGGCCCCACCAGCCTGTGGAGGCGTAGCAGAGGACAGAAGCTGTGTTGCAGGTGAAGATCACCCTCTGCTGGTTGAAAGTTGGGACCAGCGTACACTGCACCTGTCAAAGCTGAGATACAGAATTAAGTATTCCAACATCCGTCATGTTTTATTTTCCTTCAGCTGCTTCTCCATGAACGGGTTTTGCTGATAAAAATGTAATAATTGTTTTATTACAGAAGGCTGTATTCTCCTTTGGTTTTTAAAACTTGTGACACTGGACATTTTTACACTCAAGAGGAAGCATTTGAACCATTTTTCATCACGTCTGAGTAAAAATTCAGGATAAATACAAAGCCATCAAACTTATATCCTTATATTATGTTATATTCTATATTATATTATGTTATTCTACTATTATTATTATCACATACTCTTACTATTACTATATATTATATATATATTACTATATACTGTAATTAACAGTAACATAACCCTCTTACCATAAGTATTATTACCATCAGCAGCAGCTGCACCTTATCTACCTACTTATCTTGTGTTTTTTAAGTGTGCTTGTTCCATTCTGTATTTTTATTCTATTTTCTACCTCAGTATTTTATTATATTGTAATTTTTGTATTCAAATACACCGGACTGCTATGACAACCTAATTTCCCTTTGGGGATGAATAAAGTCATCTCTCTATCATCTATCTATCTATGTCCACAAAAGTAACAAAGGATCTATGTCAGAATGTACTGGATTTACTTTAGTGTAAACAGAATCTGAATCTTATCAAATCATTGAGCATGGCTGGAGCTCCAGGACAGAAATTTGCTGCTGGGCCCATATTGGCCCTCAGGCCCTCGGGCCCTCTCTGCAGTGTGTGTACCTTGTCACCTCCAAGCCATCAAAACCTACAGTGCACACACAGACTGTATGGTAGCTTCATCATGCCTACTGTATTAAGAGTACACTCCCCATATTAACTGTGTCTCAGGTAGTTTGTGCTAATTTGATTAACCTCACCTTTATCTGGGAATGCTGCACAATTTAACACAATTTAACACAATTTAACACAATTTAAGCTAAAATAATAAAGGTTTAAAACAAGCAGTGCTTACCTGGTTAAAGCTAAGAATAGAGCAATAAGAACGATACTGAAGGTGAAGCGATATCTCTCCTTACATCTGATCTCAGAACAGCAAGCTACTGTCCCTGCAAACTGGCTGGACCCGTCGTTTCTGTGACCGTGTTCCGTCCGTTTACAAAAGCTGGAGCAGCTTAATGTGGAGGTTTGCGCAGGCGCATTAGGGGTAATCCTGGTTCTTTGACAGGTGGTTAGCTGCAGCCAGGTGTGCTCGCTGAGGTCCCTGGTTCAGTTTCTACCTTTTTATTTCCGGTCTATGGTTTCTACCGTTCTGAGATCAGTTGTGATAGTGCACGTATCTTGCGCATGCGCTGACGTAACTGGAAACTGAACATGCGCATTAAACGTTAAGAGGCAGCATTAGCAAGGAAAGGAGCAAATTACACTAATTTATCATCTTTGTGCAAGATCTGTTGTAAGTTTGAGAAGTTTGAGGCAGAATATTGTTACAGGAGGAGAGCGGCGTCTTTCAGGAAGAGATCGGTGCGTAGGTTGTGAGCGCAGAGAGAGAGAGAGAGCGGTGAGGCTTTCTATCAGAGCAGAGAGTTAGCTCCTGAGTTAGCACTTAGCACTTAGCAGCTAGCTGAGAACCTAGCAGTGTGATGTTTGTTCACTTTCGGCTGTTTGTCCGTAAATAAAAGCTGCGACTCCTCAGGACCGAAGTTCCCGCGTCTCTGAGCTTCAGCTACGGGCCAGACTGAACCGGGAGGCGGGAAAACACAGGCGGGAAAACACTGGATTGTACATCGTCAGTGGAGAGTCTCATGTCAGTTAATGGTAAATATGCTGATTACCATAGAAGTGATTTTTAGACAGGTTTCCTCTATAATACACATTTGACATATTTAGTGTCAGTTATGAAGAATAATCCTGAAACTTTTACAGACAGGAAGGAAAAGGGTGAAGCTGTTCCGCCAGAGCAGCAAGATGGAGGAGAGACTGAGCTCAGGAGGGACAGGACAGCACCAACCCAGGACCTGGGTCTGTGACACATTTCATTTGCTACATGAGGAAAAGGTTGGTCTGAGTGTGGTCCATGCTTATGTGGTTACAAAAAGATCAAGAGGTCGCTCCCTTAGCTGCTGGGTTCTGCTGCTTCTCTATAGAAGTCACAGCAGGCCACTGCTGAAACTGCAGGTGGACCCAAGCCCCCGCACGACACGTTACCGTCTGAGGTGAGGGGGGCGGAGTGAACCCGTCAGTGCTATAGCTACTTTAATATGGTAATGATTTGGTTAAAGTATCGATCAGCCTTTTAATATTGTAGCTGGTCGGGGTAGAGCACATTTTATAGCCTACTTATTATGCTGTTTGGTAGTTGAATCAATAATAATGCATCATGTATTATACAGTAGGCTATAATCGATAGGCTATGTACATTTTTAAGTAGTTCGCCTCGAGTAATTAGACCTCTTCCTATTATTATTATTATTATTATTATTTAAATGAGTTTGACTGACATCTCACTCAGCCTTCAGTTGATTGCTGTACCTTTTGGAGCGGGGTAATTTAATTAAAGCCATCCAGAGAGAATGAAAACAGCTGTGGGTGAGCAGAGCCTTTATTTGACAAAGTAAATATAACTGGTTAATAACTAGTGGAGGAACGAGTAGGTTACAATAGTTTCCCCCGAAGTCTAAGCAGAATTATGAAGTAGCATAAATGGAAATTGCCCAGTGTGATTAAATACAAGGGGCTCGAAGCATCGTCCTCGGTTTCATTCCTGCACTGACATGGGACAGTTTAAGAATGGGAGTATTATAGTATATATTATAGTATATATTATAGTATATATTTGAAGTGGACAGGATTTTTCCCTGCGTCCATTCGAAAAACTTCCCGACCAATGTGTGTGCAGGTCTGCAGCAGAGGCTCCTCCTCTCCGCTGCCTGCTCCCACATGTAACGTTATCTCCCCCGTCATTGTCTCTTCGGGACGCTGCGCACAGAGCCCGGCACCATGGAGGCTCCGCCGGACCGGGAAGCTCAGAACTGACATACAGATAAAGGACGATGTCAGCGGGAACTCAAGCCTGGATCATTATGAGGCATGAGGCATTCCTCCAGGCTTCCAGCGGATTCATTAATTCTAGTCTTGTGCCAGTCAGCAGGGCTGCCTGAAGCTGCGGCTGCATCGCAGGTTACAGATGGTGAGGATTACATTTTCCTTCATGGTGCGTTAATTCAAGCGGCTGCTATGTTGTGCACCCGTGTTGCTCTGCCTGGAGCTGGACCCTAAACCTTTCACTCCTCTCAACCGTCGCACGGTAACGCAGCGGCGGTCAGCGGTGCGCCCTGGTTCCGCCTCGCCGGCACCTCGACAGGGATGGCCGGCCGCCGCGGCTGCGTGAACTCCCTGTGGTCGGGCACCGAGCGCGTCCGCATCGGCGAGCGTCTCAAAGCGACGCTGGCCGGGGTGCTGGAGCTGGAGCTGCTCAGGTGCAAACACCTGGAGATGGTGGACGCCGCTCTAGAGGACCAAGACTCCGCCGCTGCCAAAGCCGGGGAGCCACGGGCGGAGGGGAGCGGAGCCCTGGAGAGCGCCTCCTCGGATGCCGAGCATGGCTCTGCGACATCCCGCAGGCAACAGGTCAGTCAGTGCGTCTGTCAGCTCATAGCCCGGATCTCTACATGACGAGATTATTAAATATGGATGCGGGGATGATGGTGATCTGCCAACAAGCCAGCCCCTCTGCGACTCGGTAGACAGATTTTATCGCTGCCTGGCGGCGCATGGCTGAGCTGAGAGCTGAATACCCGATTGATTGAGATGGTGCCAGAGACCATCCAAGCATGCAGCTCGATCATGATACACAGCAGCAGTGTGTGACCGTCACATGGAGCAAATGTCACTGAGGTCAGGGCACCAGGACCAGCTCCTGGCTGGCTGGCCCTGTGCCCTGCCTCAAGGTTATAAAGGAGGTTGTGGTGTAATACAGGCGCTAAAATCAGGTGTAGGTATTAATACACAAGCCGGTAACCAGACACTGCTGCACTGTTTGGCTGAGGCCGGTAAGCTCATCAGCTCTAAAGGTCACTTTGGCACCCAGTTTGCATTCAAATCACTCTGATCACAATATGAAGGTAGACTCCATCACTGTCTGTCATCTTGTCCTGAGCCAAGAAAAAGTGCAGTTTGATCTTCTGCTGTGAAATCCTGAATGCTCCAGTGGTGTGTGACCTACTCACTCAAGGGTTAGGCTGTGTGATCTCAAGATCATGCTCAAACACACCCACACAGAAAGAAATCCATTTCCCAACCTTGTCCTGAAATGGATACGCAGATCTTTTTGTGGTGAGAATGTGGGGAATGTGGGTTGACATGTAATACAGGAGGATATGATGTGAACAGGTCCCATCCTGAGCCCTGGAGACAGGCTGTAGATGGTCTGGTCCATTATTCCTGAGCATGAACTAAAACTGAACCTGAGCTTGTCAAGATGTAAAATCTCTTGAAAATGAGCAAAAATGTGAATTTTTCCAAACGCAGCCGGATCTCATTGGGAAAAATAGGAGAAATGGAATTAAGACTGTAATGGGCACTGGCAAGAAAATACTGAACAATGAAAGTTATATGGAATACTAGAACTCAACTGATTAATTAGATTTCCAGCAGAAAAATCAACAACTATTTTGATAATCAAGTTGCCTTTAATTCATTTTTCAAACAAAAACACCAAATATTCTCTAGTTCCAATTTTTTGAATCAGAATCAGAATCAGAATCAGTTTTATTGCCAAGTATGTTTTCACATACAAGGAATTTTTTCTGGTGATTGGTGCAATTGATCAGCAACAGTGGGGCTCTCTAGCCTTGTTGATGAGGCTAATAGCAGATGGGAAGAAGCTATTTTTGTGGCGAGAGGTTTTGGTCCTGAAGGACCGCAGCCTCCTGCCAGAGGGGAGTGTCTCAAAGAGTTTGTGTCCAGGGTGGGTGAATATGAACAGTTGCAGCTTTCTTTGTCTTGTATGGTAGTAAACTAAATATCTTAAAGTTCTGGATTGTTTGTCTAACAAAATCATACATCTGAAGATGTAATCTTGGGCTTTTGAAAATAATGTCTCTACTAAATACTGTTTCTACCTAATTCTGACATTTTGTTATTAGTTGGAACCTGAGGGTTTACCACAGCCTGTTTAAATGTGGCACCAATTTAAAAAATAAAAAAGGTACAATTCCACAACACAACAAAAAAAAATGAGCCTCTCTCAGACTAAAACATCACCTGAAATAGTTTTGAGTTTCCTGACTCTTTACTGTGGACCGAAACTTGAAGGCGATGCACTGATTTCACAGAAAATGCAGCTATGGTTGTGTGGTTTTCTACAAAATCAGTCTGTCAGGGATTGTCTCTGGATCATTGCCAGATTTTACAAACCACTTGAATGACAGGTCCATGTTGTGTTAAACGAGTTTTTCACCAATTATTTTGATAATCGATTAATCATTTAAGAAAAGACAGTCCCGACCTACAGCTCATCAGAAGGGAGGAGTTTCTGCTTTGCTTTGTAAACTGATATATATTCTGTTGTTTGCATAAGACAAGCAATTTTAATATGAAATGATCCTTTTTTCAGCAGTAAAGTCACTCTGTAAGACATCATCAAAATACAAAGAGGCAGTGACATGCAGTGTGTTCAGAAACAGTCTTTATTTCTGTGGACTTAGTATTGCATGTATGGTAGAGTGTAGTGACGTGTGTATTATTTTCTCCTGAATCAGTCTCTCATGGATTATCTCTGGATCATTCCCAGATTTGACAAACCAATGACACGTGTTCTCCTGGTGTTGGGAGCTTTTTACCTCAGGTATTACAGTAAAGGGTCATTGCTGGATAGCTTGATAACATTTTATTGTCATCCACAGAAGTTAACTTCATCACAGTCACTTTGTACAGAGTGTTATTACACTGTGAATGTGTGTGCTCGGTACCAATGAGTGGTATGAGTCAGCAGCCTGCAGCACATTAGTACATGTTCTGTTTAAACCAGGCCACCACCGAGATCACCTTTGCAGAACGGTCATTTATTTGACTAAATAACACGAAATCGAATTCCTCATAGGCTGCACTAGAGAGAGGAAAACAACATGAAATAATGAAATCTGTTGTTATCAGTGCAGGGACGGAGACTGCAGTCCCATCTGAGTGAGGGCATCTGCATGGAAGTGTGGCTCATAATGTGCTGCCTTCCCCACCGCCCACCTACCAACATCTCCTCTGTAGTTCCCCCCGTGGTGCTGAGATATCCTGTGGAGAGGCCGAGCAGAATTGCTCATTCTCACCTCTGAAGGGAGCTGCCAGTGTAGCAGAGCAGGCTGGCATTCTGCCCTCTGCCCGGTGTCAGCCTCCGCCAACACACAGACAGACACACAACATTTGCATCAATGGAGACAAATTGTTGTTCTTGTTGTTGGAAAAGTGACCACATCTAGTTTAAATGCTGCAGCAGTTGGAGAGAGAACAAGGAAGAGAATGTAAATGGATACCTGCTGTTTACTACCATAGAGGTGGAAAGGTTTAATCCAGAAACACATTATATTTATGTTACCTGAAATTCATTACTTGCTGATTTAAAAACACAGCTTGTTCTTTCAAAAATATAACTAGTTTGTAAGATAAGGATTAGGTGACTCATAACATAATGCTCTCTACCTTAACACCAGCTTTTTTATTTTTTTTGGAATTAAACTCTTGATATGATTCAACTTCCTCGCTTCAATAGCAGAGAGTTATCACTGTGCAAATCCATATTTGGCAGGTCGGGATTATGGCTGTAGGGTGTCATCTGTGATGGAAAAATGTAATTTAGAATGACTCTTCTCATCTTTTTAACCATGTGATGAGTTCCAGGTTTTAAAAGCAGCAACACCTGTTGAAAAACGATGCTTCTCCACTATTGTTTGTGGAAAGAAAATACATTTTATTTGCATTTTAATATCATAAATAATTCGGTTTGTGCATAGAGTCTGTTTATATAAATAGAACAAGCTTTGATTCTTGCCTTCTTGCCTTCAGAATGGGTGTCAAGGCCAAATTGTTGCCACTAAGTGTCCAAAAATCTAATTCTCCTCTGAAGAAAACCCACAGGAGTGCGACAAATAGAAGTTAATTCACATATACAGTAAACAGTTACTTAAGTAATTCATAGACATAAACTTTCAGACACTATTTTGATAATTAATTTATCTTCTCCAATGTGAAAATTAGTAGCCTTAGCAGTTTAGTAAACGGAATATCTTTAGAGTGTGTGAGTCTCTGCTCCATCTGCAGCACTGTGCTGTTATAGAGGGCAGCCTGTCTTGAACTCAGGTTTAGTATTGGAAAGCATCATCTTACATGGAGAGCCATTACCCTGACTTGTGGAGTGAGACAGCTTTGGTCTCTGGTTCTAGCCTCAGGATCCGTCTGAACTCACCAAAAAAATGTCTGCAACGTTGCTGCAACTTGAAAGATCCACCTGAAGTTTCAGCAAAGCTGGAGTGCATCGCTCCACTCGGTCGTGAAGCTGAAGATGCACAACGTGGGATGTCTTTAAATTTCAATGGCACTTTAATAATGCATGGAGAAGTAAATATTGTGCTGTGTAGAATGAGGAAGTACTTCTCACCAAACGCTCGCTCCATCCCACACTGTTTGACCAAATTATTCAGCCTCAACATGGCAACCGCTGCAATTTGTCTTGCTGTAATGTTATTATGACCTTAATGAGAGAAGGTGGGTTGCTTGGGCAGCAGCCATCACTGCTGCATTATTATCCAATCGACCCATGCATTTCCTACATATTCTTAAAGAGGGGCTGTGCTGCTCCCTCACATGATGGAATATCATATTACAGAGCTCTGAGCAGACCCCCACCCACTTGTCTGTCATCCGCCTATGATTTGATCATGCACTGGTCTCTGTGTAACATTATATCCTGTAATGTGCAATGCATTATGCTGTTGAAGGATAACACAGAGAAGTAGGGGGTTTGGGTAAGAAGAGAGCAATAAAGGATATTTTTGCAGATATTTACAAGGGAATTTGTAAAGGGTTAGTTTGAATATGTAAATGGACATATTTAAAGAAGGGAAGGGAAAAACCTGAGGCCTGTACAAGAGCAGAATGATAAACATGTGCTTTTATAGCAGTTGGAAGAGAAGGAACAGAGTGAGATCTAACAGCAGAACAGACAAGAGAACATACTTGTGAGCGACAGGCACAGAAAGACTGGATTTGTGAGCGTTCAGGCTGAGGATGAGTTAAATATTTCGCCAGGCCTGTTGTGCTGTTGTGGTTCTGTGTGGGAGGAGAAGTGAGCGAGAGTTAGAGCGCGAGCAGCTGTAGCTATGGTGAGTAGGGGGCGGCTGGCTCGAAGGGTATTACAGAAGTGGGGGGGGGTATTTGTCATGGGGAGTGTGGGGGAGGTGGGGGTCCTTCAAGATGCCCTTCTCTCTCACCCGGCAACCACCCACCACTCCCTCCCCACCTCACCCACCCTCCCTGCCTTCACCGCCTTCACTCAATCAGTGACTCACACTTATTTCTCAGTCTCTGTCTCTTTTTTTGTCCCTCTCGCTCGTTTTGGTCACCCACTCAGCCACATCTCACTTCAGATTCACCGAAAAAGAGAGAGAGAGAAGAAAAAGAAACGGGGGGCAGGAGTGAGTTGAAGCTTCCTAATCTCAGAGCTGAGATAAGCCTAAGGCAGGTCGAAGTCTGAAAGTCTTTCTCCCACTTCTTTTCCTTCCTCCCCTCTTTCCTCCTCAGTCCAGCCCCCCTCCCCCCTCCCTGCTGTTGCTCCGGCTGCTCTTTGTTACGTCATCTGTCTTCCCCCATTATCCTCTGAATCCCCCTCTGCTCCTGTTACCCCGGCAGTGAGTCACTACCTGTATTGTTTCCTCAGGAACAAGAGGATTGATCAGTGCCGCTCACAGTGTTTCTGTTGTCTGGGCTCGATCAGTCTAATGCAGGGGCTCTTGGCTGCTGTCCTGGAGGGGTGGGGCAGGGGATTTGGAGGATGATTGGAGGAGGGGGTTTCTCCACCAAGCCTTTACTAATTTAGGGGAATTGAGGCCCTTTGCTAACCTGATGGGGCGAATGGTATTCTTGTTATTGTGTGTGGGGTCTCATTCCTGACTGTTTCGGTAAGCGTGGTGTGTCTGGTAAATGATATCATGGAGACGCAACGTCCTTTCACACGGGTCTAATTATGTCTCTACAGTCCAAGGAGTTGTGTGTTTAAAGTTGTGGCTTGTTGTCGCAGGAGAGTACGTACAGTTACTCAAGTGCTATACTTAAGTACAATTTTGAGGTGCTTTACTTGAGTATTTCCATTTAATGCTACTTTGTACTTCTGTTCGACCACATTTCAGAGGGAAATATTCTGCTTTTTACTTCACTTCTTTTAACTGACAGCTTTAGTTACTAGTTACTTTTCAGATTAATATCATACGTAAAAAACAGATGAAAAATGTAAAAGATACAATAAAACAATATCAATGATCATATTTCATTTATGATAACAGGTGGTTGTAAAAGATGGTTTTCTCGTGAAATATTTTTGATGTATTTTATATGTTATTTTGCCACGTATTAACCAGCCCTACATCAATACATATTCAGTACATCACCTACAATACTAGCTGCCCTGGTGATGTGTCCGAAAGGTAACGTTCAGTTAGGGCAGTTAGGCAGTGCTATCGTTTACTGACAATGTAATCATATTGTGACAGTATGATCATATCGTGTTATTACAATGAGATAGTCTAAAGTCAGGATTCAAACTAAATTGTAATAAAAAACTAACAAGATAATTTTTTGAATTATTCTTTTACATGTGTGAATGGTTTTGTCTGATATAATTCATAGCAGTGAGACAGTTTCTTGCTCTGGACGTAAATCTGATGATTTCCAACGTCAGGACTAAAAAAAGGGAATTTTATATATATTTTATATATTATTTTGTATATTATATATTTTTTGAAGACAAATTGTTTATAAAAAAAAGATGTATATTGCACTTACTGTCATAGTCACAGTATATTTATATTTTGGTCAAGATACTGTAGTATTTGATTTTGTCAGTCTTGTCCTGCTATAATGTATCACATTTTTTTCAGACTCCCTCTCCTTCAGATGTAATGGTAATGCCCTGTCAGAGCAGCCTGGAGGACTGTGGCAGTAATTCAGGGAATGGCTCAGTTCACTCCTCATCTGCGAAGGGAAATAATTCACGTTGGTCTACTCTGTCCTGGGACGCTCCCTCTGACCTGCTCTCTCCCCCAACACCAGACCCCAGTGGTATGGTCCACCTGGACAGTGACTCCAGACCTAGTTCAGGTACAAATGTTTGTTCAGTGGTCAAAATGGTGGACAATGTGTGATAAAAGCACTGACCTGTATGATGACCAACAGTTTGTCACCTTGTGTTAAAGCTGGAGCTCACCTTGTGTAAGAGAAGTCCTATTAAACATTAACCATACTCTTTTTACTTTTGTTTACTTGAACTCTGTGTGACTTGGCACTGACTCTTTTTGCTGTCAACTGTTCAGCCTTTCTTGCCAAACTCTTATCCAGGCTCATTGTAACTCTGGTCCCTATGTCTCTACACCCAACTCAGACATTTCTCTCTCAGCGATGCACTCAAACACACCTTCTTTTTCACTATTCTTTGGAGGCCGCCTGAAAATTTAGCTGCTAAATCAACTCAAAACCTGAAAACCTGAAATGTAATATTTTTAAAGCTACCTACATGTTACTTGTTAGTCAAACAGTGGGTCCAGCACTATGACGCCTTTCTACTGGAATCTATGCTAATTGAGTCTGAGTTTCTGTCGGTAATATCTCGTCTTTGTTTAGCTTGTTTTTACTGGCCTCACTAACTACACATTTTTCTTTATATATGTCTAAAATAAACACTGTTGGTACTGAGAACATTCCTCAGGAAAGACCTTCCAGTATAGAGAACAGTAGGTGTAAAACCTATAGGTTTAATGTGCACTAACAGACGCCACTACAAAGTAGTGACATTGATGACATCCATGACATGATGTTTTTTAGGTTTTTTTAAAAGCTATTTCTTGAAATTAAATTTAATATAAGCAGGGGGGCCTATGTGAACAGACAGAAAAATAAGTCAGTGACAAAAAATAGCCAGCCAAATACAATCCCTAATAATGAAGAGAATTAATAATAAATCAAATGAAATATGGGCAGTATATTACAGAACAGGGAGGTTAGGATGCTACGCGGTATCATTAGCATCAAGAAGTATTGTGGAGATATTTCTGAAATACTACATTTATTTTCTCTCTCTTGTTAAGGTTTCTATTCAGTGAGCGGCAGCTCTCTGTCAGACTCTTGCTACTCCGTGTCCAGTGATGCCGCTCAGGGAGGACCAGCGCCACCGGCCAGACCCCTGAAGCTGTGGGAGCAGCTTCCTCTGTCTGCTGACAACACTGACGCCCTGTGGTCAGAAGGTGAATTGCAGCAGCAGCAACAGCAGCAACACCAGCAGCAGGACCAGCCTGAACTGCAAAATAAGCAGATAGATGCCGAACCAACAGAAGGGACCCCAGTTTCAGGTGAGCTGGTGCAGATAATGGAGCCGTGTCTTGTGAATCTTTCCAAGTAAATATGAATTTTCAGTTGATAGTTGAAGCTAGTTCAGAAAGGACAACTGATAACAGTTCAAAGCACAGTTCTAGGTGTAAACATCAGTGGAAGTCTTATGTCTGAGAAGAGCTGGATATGTTTAGGGAATGATAATCTGAAGTAAAAACAATGTCTCTCATCTCTTACAGTACCAAGTGACCTTGAAGCAATTGGTCTGAGCTTTCTGTCCGACCTCTGCTCAGGACTTGGTGACTCCCTGATCATTTCCCTCCTCCCACTTTTTGACACAACCTACTCTTCGTCAACCTCATCCCTCCATCCGAAACCCCAGCTGGACCCTCACTACTGTACTGACCTGGTGTCCCGTCGGACCAAAGAGGTTTACCCCTACCCCAGCCCACTGCATGCTGTTGCCCTCCAGAGCCCCCTCTTCACCTCCCAGAACCAGGAGCAATCAGCCTCTCAGAGTCCTGAAAGACCCCAACATGATGAACCACTAGAGTCCAACACTGACCCAGCTCTGCCTGAGCAGCCTCAGCAGCCCCCCACCCTGGCCTCCTTCACCCAGCTGGAGCAGTACATCTCTCGTCTGGCTCATCAGTACCACAGTCGGGTAACCTCTTCCACCTCTGATCTCACTTCAGCTGTCACCCCTGGTCCATTCACGCACAGAGGCCTTTGCATTCCTGGCAAAAGTCATGGTTCAACCCAGTCTCTTTCTGCCTTTGAGAGCCGCAGTACACCCACTGCTATACAAGGGGGCAGCAACACTCCTTGTAAGTCACTGCTGGGAAACTCAGCCAGAGTTAGCCTCAGCACTACTGGGAAAAAGGCCACTAGGAACTCAATCAACCTGGGTAACCTTCCGTCAGCAACTGGAGAGGACTTGAACATAAATCTGCATCTCAACCTTAACTTAAACCTGGCTCCTGGTTTAAATTCTAGCCGGGGACTCATGGATAATTCCAAAAATGGCAGTTGTGGAGCTTTGAGAAGTGACTATACTACAGCTCCTACTGCCTCTGCTTCATCACTCTCCTCCACTACACCCACCCCAGCACTTAGAACTCGCCCTCGCATTTCGACTTGTCCGAACAGCCTGAGCCACCGCAGTTCCCTGGAAGTCACTTCGGGGTCTGGACCAAGTACTGGTTTTGGGTCATCGACTTTTTGCCGTTCATTAGACTGGAGCAGCGGTGCTCCCCCTGAGGCTGGACCATCAGTGTTTGGTACAAATGCTGCATCAGCTCCTGGGTCTCAGCGTAGCAGCTTGATCCAAGAGTCCAGCTCCAGTCCCAAGTTAAGCGAAGACTCCCCCATGGTGGGAGAGATATCCCGCCTCTCCGGCCTGTCCAGAGCTGTTGTGGTCGGACTGATGGAACAAGGTGTGGAGCTGGATATTGACTGCTTCCAAACAGATTCGGCAGGCGAGATGAGGGGTCATAGTAAAACTCACCTGACTGCCCAAACAGATCAGTCACATGACTATACTAGACTAACCGACCTGAATTCCCAAAGACCAATACAGCTGTCCCTCAGTGTCACCCATTCTCCGCAGTCTCAGTCCAGTCTGACCCCTCCTCTCTCACACTCCAGCAGCCCCATACACCCTTATCAGTCCGTCCATATTCCCTCTTCCCAGTACTCTTCACACTGCCACTACCAGCAAATCCCTTCCCCATCCGACATTCCCTCTTCCACGGCCTCCTCCCCTGCATCCCGCCCCACTCCCAGGGGACGCTCCCCTCCCCGGCCTCTCCAGCCCTCCCCCCTGGGAGCCACCCCTCTCTCGGTTTTCCGCCGCGATACCCCCTTCCAATGCTCCCTGCCCCGCACCAATACCAGGACCTCTCCTATGGATCATGGCAGCATCCAGCCAAGAGGTGGATCACTTCGACAGAGTGGTGGAGGAAGTGGCGGGTGGAAGAGGGCAGAGGGGGAAGGGCTTTACAAAGGAAAGCATACCTCCCATAAGCTGATCAGGGCAGCCACAGTAAGCAGCTACGCCAAGAGAGAGGACTACAGCTCTGTTTGGGGTGAGGAGGAACAAAAGGTGCAAACAGCAGCTCAGACACCAAGAAAGACCTCCAACAAACTGTGGAGGGGCTTTGAAGGACGCCTCTGGGGCAAAGAGTCAGAGAGTGAAAGGGAGGAGATGGACAGAGCTGAGTATGGCTACGGATGGAGGAGGAACAGTGTTGGAAGCTGGAGGAAGGAGCACCGCAGGGTGAAGGCTTCATCCAGCAGTAACGACAAGAGGCCAAAAGTAGATAACTCCCCCATCTTCTCAAAGAAGAGGGGGAAAGAAGATGGGGAGAGACGCAGCTCCAGCCTCAGGCTTTCCAGAAGGGCTTTGTTCAGGAGCGAGTCCCAGGGTTTGCTCGTGCCTCGTAACCACAGCGAGGGGCCCACAAAGCGAGCACACTGGGTCTCCTCATTAGATGTGGGGCAAGGAGGCATAAGCATCAGCAAAGATGAAGGGGTCAGACTACTGAGAGCCAAGGAGGAGGATAAACGCCTGTCCTCCACCGCCAGCCTCTTTAACCTTTCTCGCTCTCAGAGCCTGGAGGGCAGCTGCCACTCCCTTTCCCCTCTCTCCTCCCCCTCTTTTTCTCCATCCCCTCCTCCTCGGATGCCTCTCCAGCGCTCTCGATCACTGAGGGACTTGGGGAGGAGAATGTTTGGCTCCATGAGGTCTCTGAGTCTTAAACGGAAACCGTCAAAGAAGTGACATTTGTAAAATAAATGATCATCACAGTAGATGGTTCTTCTGCGTGTTAACATTAAAAACACCAGTGATGGTTGGTATTATATTCCATGTAAAAAGAAGTGCCATGGTTTTTAATTTTCAAACTTCAAAGATTTGTGATTTATTACACAGATACACATGCTATTATACTGGCAATAAGTTATATGCCAGCCCTTTCACCCACCACCAACATGATGGAACTTCCTCTCAGGCACATAGGTCTGTAAAACCTGCTCTTAATTTTGGTCTTGTCTCATGACATTCATTCCAGTGAGGTTTTTGTAAATCTTTATTGACATAGCCACTTTTTAGAGCCTCCCAAAACTACAAAACATCCGTCAAATTTCTCCAAACAGGTTCTAGGGCTTAATCAGAGTGCTTTGTCGCCAAAGGCATGCACTGTCTCTCCCAAAGTCTTTCCTCACTGAAAATGTGTTATTATAAATTGTACAAGCAACAGTGCTGTTGGATGCAGCATGGTCCACAGAGAAATGTCAGTGAAGAAAACATAGATGACAACTTCATGTAGGGGTGAAGAATTCCTTTTAGGTGCTGCAAAGAACTACAAACCTTTTCAAAACTTTGTAAGGGTAAGTTTCGGTGAAGAATTCATAGTGTGTGAATATATTTAAAGGGTTTTGACATTTTAACGGGAACAAATATTTTGGGATCCTTTAGTGACTTAAAAGTAGCCTAATTTAAAAACAGTCAATATCAACTCATAATATTGGTTATAAACAGCTTCATTACATATTGGTTAAATGCTCCTGTAACCATGAGTATGAATGTGTATGTGTACACTCCCTTCTGCATGCTGCTCTGTGACTTGTTCAGTGATTATAGCTATTGTGAGAATGTGATATTCCTCTTTGTTTATGGGCAATATTGCCTCTGAAGTACAATCATATTGGCCAGACAATGACCAAAAACAAGCAAATACTCTTTAACTTGATATTGTGCTCAGGACTTTCAAATAAGTATTGAATGATTAAAATATTGATGAGTTATTTGAGACATGGCTTCTCATGGCTTACGATCAATAAAAGAAACTGATAACTAAAACTTGTACTGTGCCTGAAATACTGTCGTTATGTTTGTTAAAAAGACATCAGAGTTTGGACATTATTTATAAAAAATACTTTACTTCAAAACTCACAAAATCAACATTCACAGTACTGACCAGACAATCATGGAGGTGTAATCAGAACTTAGTAGTAGTGCATGAAGAGCCACATATTTGTTCAATATCCAAACCCTTGCTCTTTTGAGCTAAAAAAAACCAGCTCTGTTTCCATGTTGCTAGGAAACTAATGTTCCTGTCCTCTCCTTTCTATTTTCAGCAGCTACATCTTTACTTTCATATTGACTACATTCCAGTATTCTGTATAATGCACAGTCCTTACTCCCCTAAGCTCACCTCATACATGTCTGGAGGAGATGCAATAACATCAGTGATTCAGGATGTGTGATTATTCTTCAGTTGCTTTGTGGTCAGTTGAACATAGTCTCTCTCAGGTTGAGGCTATATTTGGCAGGGTAAGATTGCAGGCTAAACTCCCTCACCAGCTCTGTTGGTTTGGTCAGTCTCTTCTCTGGAGCTGCTCTTCAGGCTGGAGGAAAACATGCCTCGATACATGGCTTTCTCTTTTTGTAACTCCCGATTCAGTTTCTCCTCAGCCCTCTGCAGGTGCTTCCTAACATTAGCATCTGCAACAGAAATATGAAGTGTTGTTTTAGAGAGGCATACTTCAAATATATCACAGAAGGCTTGGACAGAATATGCAGAATTATGCTTAGAGGTGTTACATTAACAAATTTGATTGATCCAGCATTATTTGACAGAAGTGGCAGTGAAATTGGTCCATGAAATAAAAACACAGAGTGGAATTTGGTCTTTGTCAGGTCTGAATTTGTAGTGTCAAATATTTTATTTTAAGTTGCGTCTCATTTGATTAATTGATGACAAGTGATAACTTGTTAATTAACAAGCTTAAGAGGTGCTGATAGGCAGATTTTGTAACTTAGGGGAGAGCCAGAATAGCTGTTTCCCCGTTTCCAGTCTTTAGTTTAACTAACTAGCTTCATATGTAACAGACACTTAGGATAGTGGTATCGATCTGTTCATCCAGCTCTTGGTAAAATGTCATAATATTTCTTTAAGCCAATAAGAACATTGTGCTCTGTTCATAGGTTGATCACATTTTAAAAATAAAAGCGTCTTGACAATTTAAAAAAAAATTCTTAGGGTAATTTCTTATATTAAGTGTGATTAAATTTGAAACAGAATCAGGACCACTATTTACAGTCTGTATACATGAATTGTAGTCAGGGACAGTAGTCAGTTTTCACAAATAACCAACAGAGAGCAAGTACTTGTTCGAGACATCCCTCTAAAATGGTTTGTTAAAACGTAACAGGCTTTCTACACCACACACTTCTCAGCCACATTTTAGCCTGTCTCATGTACATCTGTTGTAAAAGGTAAGCTCCAATTTAATCAACATAGCTGTCTATACAGGCCAATGGAGCAGCTTGCATGTCTCAAGTCTGTTTTCCTCTATGTGACTCATGTAATTACACTCGTTTTGGGCTTAGAGTGCTGCGGAAACAGTGTAGTGCACAATAGAACTGTAGCGAAACGCATCACTGACAGAGAACTGAAGCTGCCAATGTGCTGCTTTCATTACTTGGCCTGTGAGATAAATACAAAAATATCTAAATAAATGACTTTTCATACTGACCATGACCCAACCCTGCTGTGGATGATGTGCCGGCTCTTTTCTTACCGTTAGGCTGCTCCCTGCAGGCCTGGATGAGGTACTGTTTAGCAGTCTGTGCGTCTCCCATCTCCAGAGTGGCGACTCCTGCCCTGTACAGCGCCTTGACATCACCTGGCCGCCACCGCAGCACCCGCAGGCTGTAATCTTGCACACGAGCATAGTCAACACTCTGTCTCTGCAGCAAACAGGCTGAAAGAGATAAATATGTAAATATAGATTATATAAAAATATACATACTATGTAAGTTTGCCAATTTCTATTGAAAGGCAACCAGTGACAAAGCTGCCTTACAAAGAAGGGCACCTCTTTGGAGCTGCACTCAACTGCAGAGGGATTTGTTGGTAGCAAAGGACTCAAAATAAAACTAACCAAAATAAAACTAGTGACAACAGGAAGCTAGTTAACTGGTACTCAGAATAGTTTTTTGAAGCACCACTACTTGAATACTTTTTAAACAGAACATGAGATGTATTTCAGTCAGTTAACAGTAACTCCACTCGATCTGGATATTCTAGTGCTCTTTCCACTTTGCATGATTGTGATGTTTTATCTACCAGCTAAGTTGTTGTAGCAGTCCACTTGTGTGTTTCTCAGTAAAGCCTCCTGTTCAGGTGTGAGAGCAGGTGTCTCAGGTCCAAACCCTTTCACTGAAGTCATCACGTCAGAGTCGAGGCCTCGGAGGACCAGCAGAGCGCGGTGATAACGACCTATGGCTGAGCGAATGTTCTTCTCCTTGTAGAAAGCATTTCCTTGCGTTTTCATTTGGGCTGCTTCCTCTAGCAAAGACCAGACTGGCTTTGTAGAAGTCCGTTGGTGTCCTGAGGCACTTGGTTCTGCTGCTGCCCCCTGCACATCCGGGCTCTCCTCACCTCCTGCAGCCTCCATTTCTGCAGTGAAGCTTATTAGTTGGTAAAAGTCAATAGTATCAAAATGTGCAGTATTTTTGTAAAATATTTTTTAATTCTCTGAATCACACAGTGTTCAGTATTGATACTGAAGTCAAGAGGACGGATACCTAAAAAATACCGGCTCCATTAGATCACATACTGGGCTCATGAACACATGCAGTATTTGCACCTCTGCTATTGTGTGCATGACCACATCACCACTGAAAAGCGTCTTGAATTTTACTTTGCAGGTGATTAAGTAGTTAAGGGCAAATGTTTTGTTGGTAATTAACATATATTCAGAATTAACCAGTTATAAAGCTTTCACCTCATACATCATGACCATATTTCTCTCTCGACATGTTAGTACATTAGCTGCTTTTGAATAAAAAGTACCGCCTTTCTCACTGATGTGAACACTGGTTTTCACTGACTTTCATCTCCGTTCCACACACAGGCGGGTACATGAGACTTCTGACTGCTGGTGAAGGTCATCGTGTCAGTGTCGCACCCCAGCAGCCTGCTCCACCGCGCTGTGAGAAAACACTGGACAAAGTCTTGTTTCCTTCACCCACATCTGAGCATGGCTGTGTCATTACACCTAGAATCATAGGACGCATCACTCACCCATCCATCCGAGACGCTGCTTCGGAACCGTCCGGAAAACACGTTTCTATGGCTACACAAAGGTCCGTTCTAGCATACGTCATAATTGCCAAACGTCATTAGCGACATTTCAACGACCTTTAACGAACTTTAACGAAGTGGAGACCGTTAACGGTTAGTGGCTACAGCTAACCGAGCTAACGTTGTTACCACGCCACCTTCGCCTCCTCACTCACCCCAGCGGACCTTCGTTCAGTTAAAGGTGTCTAAACATTTGAGAATGTGACGGACAGAGTGTTAAACACCATCTCACCTTTCAAACCACCGGGACGATGGTCGACCAGCAGCTAACCAGCAGCTAACCAGCAGCTAACCAGCAGCTAACCAGCAGCTAACTCCTACTGCTTCCTGTTGACAACCATTCTGCTGCTGCTGGTCACTTCCTTGTTTTCTCTTGAAGCGCGAAAAACTTCCGCCACACGCAGCGTTACCGCCACAACAAGGTCAAAGGAGGAACTACGTCAAAAAACACAAAAAGATCAGAATATCTTTTGGCAATATTAATCTATTTAAGTCATGGTACTATCTCCTCTGTCTTTTGGTTTAAAAAAGTCTTACTTAAAGTTTTTTTTTTTTTTAAATTTTACTTAAAATTCATGTCTTGGGTGATGCACACTAGAAACATAGTGAACTTCAATTCTGTTTTTAGATGTTTTAATTAGATGTTAAAACCTCCCTCCACTCACAATGTGTTTTGCTTAATGTTCAGAGCTGTTTTCAAATTCCTCAAGTTTCTCCATCCAAATTAAACGTAAGGCACATACCTTTCAGCACATACACAAACAATGAACTTCTCAGGTATTTTTTTAAAGGTATTTGCATATTCATAGATCCTGGATTTTTCAAGGAGGGAAGATGTAATTTTAAGAATTTCTGACAAGGAAATCCACATTGTCTTTCCACAGTGTCTTAATGTTGATGATGATGTTTAAACATTACTTGAAAACCTTGTTTGACTGATCAGACATTGGTCAGACATGTTAAGTGGGATAACTTCTGTCCACACGCAGGGCTGTAGACACTCGGGGCGGGAGGTGGCGGTCCATAGATTTATCCAGCAATGCCACTCATTCATTCATCCCATACAATTAGACACAGTTTCACATTTTCAATGATTTTATTCCCAGCTTATTTGAGCTTTTGTTGATTGTTTGATTGTTAAACATAAAATGACACCACCACCACAAGTTAACAGTCTCAATTAATCAAACCCCACAAGAATTATACTCATGTAATCAGAAGACATTCACTAACACATGCACTTGCGGCAAGGGATGAATTCTTATACCATCATGTGGGCAAGATCATCATGTTAAAAAGATGAAGCATTTGGTGTAACAACAGCATAACACAGCTATATGAAAAAATATGTTTGCTTTCCTTATAATCATTTCTCTCTCAGGCCTGCTCATTTGTTGTCGTCATTAATTGAGCCTCATTTTGATCCTCAGGTTTCTCCTCCTCGTCTGGTTTGGTAATGCCACTGCTCCTTAACATTAATTTCTGTGGCGGTTTGTGGGTTTTCACTTTGAACACATCCCACCTCCCAGGAATCAGGCTTTTGTTGAAGAGCAGTGAAGCCAGGTAGGAGAAAAACAAATTGGCAAAGATGTTGGACAACATGCTGATAGTCGCAACAGGAGCACGCTGGACATACACGCCGTCCTCAACAGCACAACCTGGGAAGTGGACAACAATTGGCAGTCCTACTGAAGGATCCCCGCTCAGCACTTTCAACAACACCCCGACTATAATGCCCATGATGGAGCCGTAGCCATTGGAGATGTTAAAGAAGAGGGCACAGAAGAGTTGAGGGAAAATGATGGTGTAGGTTATGCCTGAGCCCAGGATCCACAAAAGCATGATGCTTTTTTGTAGGAAGGAGAGTGATGTGCCAGCCAAGCCCACCAACACCATGGTGACACGGATCACCCACTGGAGCTCCTGATCTGATGCCTGCAGGAGGAGAAAAAAAGCCCTGTATGCTGAAACAGAAAAGAAACAACCACAAGTCTAATCTTCCTCTCAGGTCTCCTCATACCTGGGTCCTCAGGATGTTCTTATAGATGTTGGATGTGAAGATGGAGGCAGCTGATAATAAAGCAGAGTCTGTTGATGACATCACGGCGGCAGCTATAGCTCCAATACCAATAATAGAGATGTAGTTAGGGGTGAGGTGCTGCAGCACAATGGGCAGAACATGAGCTGCCTCACCTTGCTCGTATGGGGACAGGGGGCCATATGAGGTCATGTTCCAGTCTGACACAAAAGCAGAAAAACATCAAATAAATTACCACAGTTTCACACTTCTATTTCACTCAGCTCTCTATTGCTGTACCTGTTGATGCGGCGACTGCTCCAATCAACAAGGAAGGGATTCCAAATATGATGATGATGGGAGCTGCAATAAAGCAGGTGATCCTGGCTGCGGCTGGTGAGGAAGTTGACAGCGTCCTCTGGTGGAAGCTCTGATATCCCAGGTTACCTAAAGTCTTTGAAAAATAAATAACATTTACTTACCATCACTCTGTACATCAGGGACCACAGTTTTATCTTTTAATGGACATTTGACTGGAATTAGTGAACTTGTTTTTGGTAGAGATTGGAAAAAATACACAGCCTACATAATGTCAGCAGCACAACATATATGCCTAGATACCACACAAATAACAACAAGTAACAAATGAAATTATATAAAAAATATATATATAAGCTGGTTGAAGGAAGGGATGTCCTAACTATCTTATCCAGAAGTCAACAACCAGGTGGGGAAGAAACCTCTGCCCTGCTCTTAGACAACCCTGGTTTATGAAGAACACCAACTGTAGTATCTCTTAGGTACAGTGACTTTGATTATGTGACAAAAAATAATAAAGCAGTTCATCAGCTGGGTGTTTTTGGCAAATTTCAGGGTTTTTTTTGAAAGTATTACTTCAGGGATTTGTACCTTTTTGCCTGGAGTTGTTGCTCTTTCAAAATGATTAAGCACACTCAAGCAGTGTTGAGAACTTAGCGCCTTTGTTCCTATATTTACCAACTTTTTAGATCCTTCTTGCACTTTTATTTCTAAAAAAAAATCTAGTGACTGTTTGGACAAATCTGAGCTACTTTCCATTGAGGAGAGTCACCAGTATTTCCCTACAAGCATGAGGTCAGGCTCACCCTCTGCAGACAAACCTCTCTGTGCCTCTCATTCAATTGACCACATGGCAGCTGATGTGAATGAGCTACTAACTTTCTCTCTAACTTTCTCTCTGATCATTTTACAAGTAAATATAGCTGAAATCACAACGTGGTCATTTTATCAGGCTACACTGCAGTTATAAAATCAGGATTGTAGCAGTGCGTAGCAGCAGCTTGGTAATGGCTTGGAAGTGACTGCTGGTTAACCTTTAGTCTTAATGAGCCATGTTACAGCGATTATCTAATAAGAGAAACAGAAAAACTTCTCTCCCCTCTCCTCCCCCTCCCCCTCTTTCTATCTTCCCCTAAACCCAACCGGTCGAGGCAGACCCCCCCACCCTGAGCCCGGTTCTGTTGGAGGTTTCTTCCTGTTAAAAGGGAGTTTTTCCTCCCCCCTGTCGCCAAGCGCTTGCTCGTTGTGGGAACTGTTGGGTTTTTCTCTGTAACAAAGTAAGGTCTTGACCTTACCCTGTAAAGTGCCTTGAGATAATGTATATTATGATTTGGCGCTATACAAATAAAATTGAATTGAATTGAATTGAAAAACATGTAAATGAGAAAAGTTTTATTGGGAATTCAGTTGCACTAAAATACTATAAGTGGGAAACAAGAAGACTAAGGGCGGAAACTTGTGTGTTTCAGAGTGCAAATATGTCTCAAACCCCATTTTACCAGGACGCCCAAGGGTGAAGTTTTCTTATGCATCCTCTGATGGGCCACTATCACAGCAGAGATTTTGACTTGTATTAGGAATAGTACAGGTTTTACTCATGACTAATGAAAGTAGATTTTTTAAATTTTATTTTCAATTATGAACGGCTTCATGTACAGATAATACAAATATACTAAATTACTGTGGGCAGTCCTTACCAATATCAACACATCATCAATCCACAGCCATGCTCTTTCTTTTTCCACCGTACCAATCCAGGGGGCCTGGTAGGTATTGTTGAAAGCAGTCTTGGTGATGTCAACTGAATGGGGATTCATCAACATGAAGGGGACAGAGAGCCACTGCAGAAAAGACAATGAACCACGGACATAAACATTTTAAAATGTGCATTTTCACTTGATAAAGTAAGGTAGTGTGGCAGTTGTTCTGTTTGAGACTGTCCACATTGGTGTGGTGGTGTGATTTCCTATAGCAGCAGATATGGCACTTCCAAATGTCTTATTTCATTAATGGTCAGAAAACATAAAGTAAAGCCTAAATTATGGCTAAGGGATGATTCAGCTGCCTGGGAACAAATCCCAAATGATATATAATCTAAAGCAATTAAAGGAATGTCCACATCATCAGTCTGTCTTAAACACAAACTTATTTAGTTTAAAGTTGTTCATTGTCTTCAGAGATCAAGACCCTACATGAGGAACTCACCAAACTGAAGAATATGAGAATTAGCTGTATGACATCTGTGTAGGCCACAGAGTAGAGACCTCCCAGCAGGGTGTATATGATGGCTACTGCTGCAGAGATCCAAATGCAAAAAGCATAGGACAAATCCAGGATCACACTCATAGTTGCACCTACAAAAATAACATGATCACATACATTAAGATTTATATTAATGCAAACACAAACATTCAAAAGATGTTAGAATATCTACTCATTGATTCTGTCCAATATTCATAAGTGAGTTTTGATATGCAAAAGTGACATGCAAAATACTTGAATCACATAAGCCACTTGTATTAGGAATAGTACAGGTTTTACTAATGACCTTTATGATGGCTCTGTTTTATTAGAGCAACAGTTTTATTCAAGCCATGACAGTGTGACAGTGAGCCAGCATGAACACAACCAGGACGCAGCTAAATGGAATTCAGCCATTAGTAGGTTTGTATTGTCTTCACTTGTGCTTGACATGAAAGTGTCTCAACGGTCTCCTGGGTTAGGCAGACAAACTACCTGTTCTTCTGTTTTTGGAAAATTAGTAGTAATTTAGCCAATTACTGAAGGCGTTCCTCACCAATATGATGCACTTTGACCCCCACTGAGCAAACCCCGCCCCTAAGGCTGGACTGTCCCAGCATCAGTGGTCCTCCTGCTCAGTGTTGCTGCTGTGAGCTGAGCCTTCCCTCCAGGCTGCAGTACCCACGGTGTGGTGTCATTAGTAATCACAGAATAATGTGTTCATAGATAATCAGTTCTTCACTCATGATGTTTCCCTGCTTTCCATGAGCAGAAGGATGTTCCGCTTCATCCTCTCATCAAATACTCTTTTTATTAAAAGCTGATACACTTCTTTTCCATAGTCAGTCGAGTTTGTCTTTCTGTTCGGACTCAGGACACACACACACACACACACACACTCACACACACACACACACACACACACACACTCACACACACACACACACACACACACACACACACACACACACACACACACACACACACACACACACTCACACACACACACATACACACACACACACACACACACACACTCGGGTCCGGCTGCAGGCTGCACCATGGATGTGTTATCAGACCTGGAGCCGCTCAGCCTCACAGCAGCTGTTTCCAGGGGCCACTCTGACCATGTCATGGTCCACCTGATTCCCACATACAGACAGAAACTAAAACTGTGTAAACCTGTTGTTTACAAGAACCTCCAAGAACCTCTAACTGCACCAATCACCAGAACAAATTCCTTGTATGTGAAACATACTTGGCAATAAAATTGATTCTGATTCTGATTCTGATTCTGATTCTGATCAGTCCGCTAGCAGCACTCGTGAACGCGCAGCGCCAGATCGATAACGTTTTTCGCTCGTTCTCATTGCCCAAAGGCATGATGGGAGAGACACTACTGCGCAGTCTCTATGGGCTGCATAACGCGGAAGTAACCCGGAAGCCAGAAACTTTTTTGGCGTATGCACCAGGTGAGCAACTTGTATTGACCTGAATGGCACCATTTTTAGATCCGTCATCCAGGTCTGATAATACATCCATGGGGTCATGGATGTATTGGGGGTTCACCAAGGGGCAACCATGGATGTAGTTCACCCGGGCTACACCTGTAGCCAAGCTTCAGGTGTGTCTTAAGGACATAAAAACCTGGATGACCAGTAATCTCTTACTCTTAAATTCAGACAAAACTGAAGTTATTGTAATTGGCCCAAAACACCTCAGAGATACACTATGTGATAATATACTGACTCTGGATGACATCACCTTGGCCTCCAGTGCTACAGTCAGAAACCTTGGTGTCATTTTTGACCAGGACTTGTCCTTTACTTCTCATATAAAGCAAGTCTCTAGGACAGCCTTCTTCCACCTGCGCAATATTGCTAAAATCAGACCCATTCTATGTCTAAAGGAAGCTGAAAAGCTAGTTCATGCATTTGTTACCTCAAGACTGGACTACTGTAACTCTTTATTGTCAGGATGTCCCAAAAATTCAGTAAAAAGCCTCCAATTGATCCAAAACGCAGCAGCACGAGTACTGACAGGAACTAGGAAACGAGATCACATCTCTCCTGTGTTAGCCTCTCTGCATTGGCTCCCTGTAAACTCCAGGATAGAATTTAAAATCCTCCTCCTCACCTACAAAGCCATTAATGGTCAGGCACCATCGTACCTTGGAGAGCTTATAGTTCCCTATTTTCCCAATAGGACACTTCGCTCTCTAAATGCAGGTCAACTTGTGGTTCCCAGAGTTAGTAAGAGTAGAATGGGGGGGGCAGAGCCTTCAGCTATCAGGCTCCTCTCCTGTGGAACCAGCTCCCAGTGTGGGTTCGGGAGGCAGACCCCCTCTCTACCTTTAAGATCAGGCTTAAAACTGTCCTGTTTGGTAAAGCTTATAGTTAGGGCTGGCTCAGGTATGTCCTGACCCATCCCTTAGTTATGCTGCTATAGAGCTAAACTGCTGGGGGATTCCCATGATGCACTGGGCTCCCTCTCTCTCTCTCTCTCTCCCTCTCTCTCTCTCTCTCTCTCTCTCCCTCTCTCTGTCCTCATTCTGCAGGTCTCTCTGCCTCTGGAGCAGCAGGATCCAGATCCACCACGACTCATCTTTACTATTAACCACTGTTATCTGTCATTATTATTGATAACACCATTACCTACACAGCTGTTCCTGGTCTCTCTCTCTCTCTCTCTTCTCTCCTCTCTCCTCCCCCTCCCCCTCTTTTTATCTCCTCCTAAACCCAACCGGTCGAGGCAGACCCCCCCACCCTGAGCCCGGTTCTGTTGGAGGTTTCTTCCTGTTAAAAGGGAGTTTTTCCTCCCCCCTGTCACCAAGTGCTGCTCTTTGTGGGAACTGTTGGGTTTATTCTGTAACAAAGTAAGGTCTTGACCTGACCCTGTAAAGAGCCTTGAGATAATGTAGATTATGATTTGTCGCTATACAAATAAAATTGAATTGAATTGAATTGAAATTTACATCAGTGCTGATCGGAGCAGGAGCCAACAGATACCCGTGTCTGCTGCGGGTTCATGTGACCCGGCTGTGAACGCGGATTAAACCTCCATCACTGCGACAGAAGCCCGATGTTAGCGGCTCTCAGCAGGTTCTCTGACCGGTGGAAAACGGGCTGAGTTAGCTCCGTGTGTAGCTTATAAGCTAGTTCTCTGACCGGTGCCGGCATCGAAATAGAAAAGGTCCAGGTCATCGGACAATTTAGAGCAATTTGTAATGTGAAAATACTTACAACATTTCACATCAAATTATTAACAATTTCCTGAAAATCATATAAGTTCATTATGGTGCAATAAGTAAATAATGGTAGGAAATACAAATGCTGCAGTAAAATGACTCTGAAAGTCAGTGTCAGTGTCACTCACCTAAGCCAATAAGAGTTGCTGTCACCCACACTGTGTCAGCAATCACCAGTACCACAGACAGAACTCCACCTATAACGTTTCCATACTTGATCTGGATCGGGTCCATCATCGTCACATATTTTCTGTCTCTCATCACCTTGGCGAAGAAAAGTCCACCTTAATAATTGAAATACAAAAAGGAAGACAGGTTTGTGTTTCTGTATGGGAATGCCACTGCATGTATCCCTGCATTTTTTAATGTAAAATAGTACTCCACCGATTCAGTATTTAAGTCCTGTTACACTGTTGGGCTCATGATGGACAGTTCTCAACATTTGATGCAACAAAACAGGACATTTTGTCATGTTGTGCTACACACTCTTCTTTCTAGACAAAAACTGGTGCCTACATTACCTGCTCTGCAACTTGCCCACAGACAGTTTGGTCAGAGATTCAGGTGTGTTATGTTAGCAGTGGCCAATGTAGCCGCTTACTGTAGTCTCAAACAGAGTTAATGAGGGGGTTGAAGAGGTTTGGTAAGCTCACTTCTCTCTAACTTCTTACCCCCACAACTTCCTGCAACTTCCTTGGGAATTCCAATATGATACCATCATGATGCATGAAAAACTGTCTTACCCACGATGAAAGACATGGCTGCTGTAAATGGCATAACAGCCCAGGCCAGCCCCATGGTTGGAGTGTACACAACCTCTGCTATACCCATGATGTAACCTCCTCCAACAAATGTAGCTGCAGGAAGCACAACACACACACACACATAAAAAATAAATAAGAAATAAAAAATAGAGAAACTAGTGAAAATGGCGATGAAGGTGATAAGTAACAAAGACTACCCGTCAAAAAAAAATCATTGATTTG
>NW_027273872.1:1030000-1050000 GCF_046630095.1 Trachinotus anak | reverse complement strand
ATTGACCAGGCTGATATTAGATTATTGCAGATATGTTGGCAGATAAGAAGAAATTGGTGTGAAAATATTTTTTTGGGGAAAACATTTTTTAAGTAAAAGGGGGAGTATCACTATGACAGTAAAATGTTTCACAGATCTGTAAAAAACAAATTGAAGGGATTTAAAAAAAAAAAAAAAAAAAGATTTTTTTATTGTCTTCTACATGAAGAGGACGATCTTAATATCTACATTGTACACGTGGTATTTAGAGCTATTGATTAAAACAAAAATAATAGTCAATTATTTTGATAATTATTTTTTAAGTATTTAAATGTGTCAGTCTGTTTGGGTTTTGGACTGTTAATCAGACAATACATGACATCTGAAGAAGTCACATTGAGCTTTGGGAAGCTGGTACTGACATTTTTGAAACATTATAGACCAAGCAACTAATGGATTAATCAAGAAAATAACCAATAGATTCATTGATAATAAAAATAATCATTATATGCATCCTTAGTAATATTTTTGTTTAAAAACCGTGTTAAGAGTAAAAGGTGTGGCAAGAGAGTGGATTACATAAATGTGTGGTTGAATAGAAATACTTTGTACCTTCATGTGAATTCATAATGATGATTAACAGTCTGTCCTGATCTGTGTTATTTGACCTGTCACTGTCCGCCTTACTTATTTCAGGCTGGGAGAGCAGTATTACAGAGATGCCATGGAGCAGTGTCATAGCTACAACGCTCGTCTGTGTGCTGAGCGCAGCATCCTCATGCCTTTCCTGGACTCTCAGACTGGTGTAGCCCAGTCCAACTGTTACATCTGGATGGAGAAGAGACACCGGAGCGCAGGTATATAATTAGAATGATAATTCAATATTATCATTAAATTGACCTTCAGTTTAGCTATATCATGATGATATAGTCAAACTGTGTCATCATTTTGCAAAACTAGTGATAGAAGTTCTTGTTCTGTCAGATTTTTTTAATGCTTCTGACACTGTAATATAGATCAATATTGTCAATTGTCTAATTAATGATATAATTATGCCACTGTTATTTGTAGCATGCTGTCTATACAGAAAGCACAGAAAGATCCATTATTTTCAGAGTTATAGATGCCACAGCTCACACTAAAACTCACTCCACCTGTTGGTTTTTCCACCTGTTCTGTGTCACATTAGGCGTAGCTCCAGGGCAGCTGTACACTTACCCAGCCCGTCGCTGGAGGAAGAAACGACGTTCTCATCCCCCTGAGGACCCCCGGTTGGCTTTCCCTCCTCTCAAAGCAGGTACGAAAGTTAGTGGATTAACTTTTCCCATCACAAGAACAGTCAAAGGGCTGGGTTTCATTCACGCTGGTCGACCTAACCAGTAAAATTTAGTAAATCAATTTTAGTAAATATATTTTGTAAGTATCTGTTTATATTATAACTGTTGCGAGTAGTAGCCTCTATTGTGTTATGTAATTTGTTATATTTGTGTGTCTTTTTCTGTGTTCATGTCATGTCTGTGCATGCATTACTGTTGTGCTTGGTGTGTGCAGCAGATTTGGAACTTGGTCTGAAGCGTGATGCTTTGGGAGCGGTGGATGGCAGCAGCCTGGAGGCCCTCCTGAAAGGGGAGCCCCTCGACAGGAGGAGCGGCGTGTCGGATCTCCGCGGGCCTGAGGATGACACAGCTGCTGTGGAACCTCCTGCTACGTCGACGGCCACTCACACTTCCTCTGGGCGCATCCGCAAGGTCAGGCTCAAAGCTGGCTTTTAACACTTCAGTTTTCTGTCATCAGTCCTTCCAAAGGGATTTGGTTTAATGATGCAGGTCTGTTTTGTGTAGTGAATTGATACTAGAGTACAGGACACTGCTTTAGGTTGTTTAATGATTGTTTGCTTTCATGATGCAAGTTTGAGATGTTTCTTTTTAAAATGACTGCTTGTTGAGTTCAGAATAGCAAACTGCAGAAGTTTTCCCCAGTGTTTTAATTTCAGCTTGCCGTCTATTCCACTGCAACATAATGACAGGCTTCATCTTCAGCTTCCCTGATTTCTCCTTTGTGATGTCAGTCATGGTCAGAGGAACCCTCAGCAAGGCTGATGTCTTCGCCAAATCTATTCTCCTCTCCTTAGGAAATTTAAATGGCTGTATTTAAGCCAAATGACACAACCAAATAAAGAACACAGGGTCAGGACTCACCAGTTAGACCAACACCTTCCAGTACCTCCTGCCATAAATACACAGAGACTTGAAATCTGTTTTCTCAACCTGTAGACGTAGTAAAGACGTATCTGATAGATGTCATGGAGGCAGGGTAAACTCTAAATGCTGGCTCAAAAGTAAGGAAGAGTTTATACATTCACTACAATGAGACCTAATCCAGACCCCTTCACTGCAGAGAGTCCTGGACCACGACGACTACTTGGATGACCTGGATGATGAAGACTTTGAGGATGAGACACCCAAGAGACGAGGCAAAAGCAAGTCCAAGGTGTGTGCTGTTCCCTGTGGAATCCCAGAGGATGGTGTGTGTGTCGGGGTGAAAATACCACAGTGACATGCTTTATGTTACCAAGACATTTAATGATGTCCCCTTGAGGGATATTTTTCTCTGTTTTCTGATGTTTTATAGACCAAACAATACATCGAAAAAATAAAATGCAGATAATGAAAATGATCATTACTTGTATCGCTACTCTCATGTTTAATTCTGTGTTTTTTTCTACATTAATTTATTTCCCTTTTTGTTCCGATACTTAGTAGTGAGTGATCTTAAACTGTTCCTGTGGATTTGATCAGCATCTTCATCGAAGCTTTTCTGTTCTTCTTTCCTATCTAATGTTCAAATGTCAAAACTGTCTGTGTCAACTGTTGAATGTTCTGTAGGGTCGCAGTGACAAGAACGGCAAGAAGAAAACAGAGGCTGCAGCTGCAGCGCTGGAGGAGAGAGACAAACCTTACGCCTGCGACAGTGAGTAGAAGTTTTCTTTGGTGTGTTTGTGTGTTTGTGTGTGTGTGTGTGTGTGTGTGTGTGTGTGTGTCATGCATGTGATCAAGAGAGGCTTTTGCTTTTAACCCCAGGAAGACAAAAACAAGCCTTCTGCCATGCATGGTATGATCTGAAAGACCCTGTATAGAACTAGTTTCAACATGTAAAAAATTGCCCGACTGGATGCATTTTTGTTTTTTTGGTTTTTTTTTGGTTTTTTTTTTTGTTGTTTTTTTGGTTTTTTCAGAGATGCTGCTCCGTGTGTGCTCTGTAACTTCCTGTTGGCTGTAGCTCACTGTGCAAATGCTCACCTCCGCTGTATGAGTTTGAAATAAGTGTGAACATATGTGAAAATAAGTTTTTTTAAAATGATTAAAGTCCGGTTTTGGGCTGATGAACGGCACAGTTTTGTGGTTCCACCTTGGGCCTTTTTGGACGGTACTTAGAATTAGCCGCCTTTACTATAACATTTTTGTATGACCGTGTGTGTGTGTGTCAGTCTGTGGGAAGCGCTACAAGAACCGTCCTGGCCTGAGCTACCACTATACACACTCTCACCTGGCGGAGGAGGAGGGCGAGGACCGCGAGGAGATCGAGGCACCACCCACTCCTCGCCAGCCTGAGGAACAGAAGAGTGAGTCACTCTCTAGTGCTGAGAGAGAGCCGGAGAGAGAGGGGAGGGAGGTTTGGTTGCATGCCATGTAGCATGTATGTGTTTGCTCAAGGGAAATCTCTCTCTCATTCTTTTTTCCCCCCCGCTCTTTTCATTTTTTGATTTTCATACTGATTTTGAATCCCAACTTGGGGATTAGAGTCCATGCTCCTGACTGACATCTGCTTGCACAGTTGGGATTCCTGGCATTTTTTCAGCATATCATCCATCTTTTTTTCATTTTTATTTTTATTTTTTTACCCCAACATATCCATCGCATTGCTGTTGTTTTCTTTTGTGCACGCGACACCGTGTTAGCAAATACATTCAACAAGTGTGTTTTGTCAGTTGTCAGTCATTCATTAGTTTGGATCATGATTCAGTGCATCATCAGCCAGTTAGTGATAAACGAGGGTGTTGTTGGCAGACGTGACATAAACAGGTTTGTACTTGTACTTATCTAAAATATTTGATTTGTAAACTGTATTATCCAATCACACAATGACTCTCCAGTTCTGATATGTTCATCTGGAAAAAGACAGATGGATATTTAACTGGTTTTCCCGGCTAGTTTAAAATGACAGTTCTAGTGTGCACTGAATGGTTTCTTCACTCACTCTCCTGCTCAGCTACTAAGAAGGGTCCAAATGGGCTGGCGCTGCCCAACGATTACTGTGACTTCTGTCTGGGAGATTCCACCTTAAACCAGAAGACTGGCCAATCAGAGGAGCTGGTATCCTGCTCAGACTGTGGACGCTCAGGTATGAACTTGTCATGTCTCCTTTTATTGATCCAGTTCTTAGATGTTTTCTGTTGTGATTTCAGTTTTGGAAAGTTGAGAGTCTTTGATGTCTCTCACTGCAGCCCGATGCACATTGTTTTAACATATGGAGAAATCCAAAGCTTGACAGATCTGCTGTGCCTACTTATGCTTGTTACAGATGTTAATCTTGTGTCCCCTCCTTCCTGCAGGCCACCCGACATGCCTGCAGTTCACACCTGTGATGATGGCGGCAGTGAAGACCTACCGCTGGCAGTGTATTGAGTGCAAGTGTTGCAACGTTTGTGGCACCTCGGAGAATGATGTGAGCCCTTTCGCAGTACTACCAGCAAATACGTTTCCAAAAACACATGTCGTGGTGGTGACAGGCTGCTTCTATAGAAATTTAGATAAACAAAAAAACACATTTTAGCCCAGTTTACCTGAAAAAAACACAGTTTTTAAAAAGGATCTCTCTCTTTCCCTGTTCACTTGTTTAGTTGTACACATTTTCCGCTTTGATAAAGATCTGGTAGTGTATTTACTGATCAACAAATAAGTGAATTTGTTTTATAGCAGCTCATGAAACCAGGTGATACACGGGCTCACGTGTGGTTTTTGTTTTGTAGTGTGAGTTCCAATATACAACCTAACAACTTTGTTTTTATTAATTCATGAATGTGAGACCAAAGAGTGTGAGGTCTGCCCCATTGTCAGACAAACAAGCAGAGTGTTGAAGATGTATTTCATGTCAAGTTAGTTAGTTACACGTGAGTGATGGGAAAGATTAAGGTCAGCTTTAATGTTTCTAGAGGAAATGTGTCATGTGGTCCAACACTTTAAAAAGATCATAGACAAGGACATGAAAATGACAATATCTTCAACACCAAAAATCAATATACATGACGCACAATAGAAATAAACAAAAACAATTAACACAAAAACATGAGCCTCAGTCTAACAGGATGTGCTAAATATTGCACGTAGATCACATATCCCATTATAAGATTTCTTCTTCCCTGGCTGTTGGACCACCTCCTCTCTACCTTCATAAAACTACAGCCAGAATGTAGAAAAGAAACAGACTACTCACATATAATTGAATGAAGGTGAATATGAAACGTGTACACTTTAGAACAAACTGAAATGATGAACTGTCACTCGCACTGCACCTATCAGCCACAGTTTCCAGGTGATAGTTGTTCTCCTCTTGTCTAATCCGTAGACTGAACATGTTGACGTTGTGTTTTCGTAGGACCAGCTGCTGTTCTGTGATGACTGTGACCGAGGCTACCACATGTAC
Organism: Trachinotus anak; assembly: GCF_046630095.1. Classification (NCBI taxonomy): domain Eukaryota; kingdom Metazoa; phylum Chordata; class Actinopteri; order Carangiformes; family Carangidae; genus Trachinotus; species Trachinotus anak. The sequence continues at coordinate 1,044,318 of NW_027273872.1, read as the reverse complement.
TGCTTAACTCCTCCCATGACTGAACCCCCCGAGGGTAAGCCGACAATCAACACGTTACTGCAGAAGTTAACGTGCATGTTCTTATTTATCATCATGTGATGTCACATTCAGCCATTTCACACAAATGGTTCATATTTTATATGACTCTGGATGAACAGGGATGTGATCTGATACTAGTCCAAACATGACCAACATAGAGAAAACATGATAATTTCTTCTTTTAAGGAGGGTATTCCAAGCCAAGTTGTTAACATTTATAGTTAAACATTAATACATGTAACACATGTAATATTCATAGTAATAGGGAAAGAAAAGTAAAAATTAACTAACCACACCACAAACCAACCAATTAACCAACATCACAAACACGTCACATTTAGTGACTCGAATTAGCTGAGGTGATGTCGAGCAGACGGGTACCGGACTGTGACGTGCCCCACCCAACACTCTATGTGGCCACGCCCTCAATTATGCATAACTTTAAGCCTTAATAGAATTTAAATGGGTGAGTTATGAAAATTTAACCCCTACAGTTGTCAGGAAATTAGCCACAGAAACCAGAACAGTTTCTGTACCAGGCTGTAAACATGTTTATTTCTGCTGTAAAGTTGGACATTTGAACATGGGAGTCTATGGGGACTGACTCACTGCTGGAGCCAGACTCTGGTGGTCATTAGAGGAACTGAGAAAAACTGTTTTTGGAACTTCTGTGATGGCTTCATTTTTCAGCCTTGGAGGTTGCCACTTGCTTTAAAGGTAAAAATTAAGAAGAAACGTGAAGGTTTTTGGAGATTTTAACGGTTGGACAGACCAGTTATATTCCCTAAATTAGTCACTGTATTTTTTGCTGTGATGTTTACAGACAAACTTACTCTTCTCTGAATGGATCACAGTGATGCTTGATGTACTTCTACACCTGTGGTTCTTGATTCCTGTCTCTTTGTGCTTGTATGTTACCAGGGAGCTGGAGCTGCCACCTGTGCTTGGCTCTGCTGAAGGACAAAGCCTCCATATACCAGCAGAACCAGAGCTCCGCCCCTGAGTGACATCACATTAGCCAGTCACACCCCCTCAGCACCGGGACCCCAACCCCGATTGAAAACGTCAGACCTCCTCTCAGTTCGGAGCTCCAGGCTCTGTCCGGATGTAGCTGAGCCAGATCGCAGATCAGTTTTAGAAGTCTTCATATCTACAGCGACAGTGGGGGGACTCCAACCAACACAGACCTCACATCAGTCCACATGGGGATCAAACCGTCACTACCAACCTGCCTGCAAAGTCCCTGAGGCTTGCCAGCAAACACATATGTATTACACTGTTACACACACACACACACACTAGATACAGAGAGCATGCAGTAACCATAGTAACTGCTGTCTCCATGGCAGCTCCCAGGAGCAAACGGATTAGCATCACACGCTAATTATCTGCACCCGTCACACTCAAAGACACAGTGTGGACTGTCAACAGTCTTTTTTTTCTGCCAAATTATCTATTTTTACTCCCTGAATGTGGGAAAAAGAAAACTTCACCATGTATATGGTCTAAGAATATTATTATAATTATTATTATCATTATTATTATTATTATTATTGTTATTGTTCTAGTGGACTTTTGTAGTGGCATTTGTCTGTGTACTTTTGTCTGATCCATTGCATCGATTATCTTTTGAAGAGTTTCCCTGAGGGAAGCCGGTCAGTGCCAAGGTCCATCTTCATATGAAATACACGACAGTGACACACAGAGCTTTTCATAATCACTCAAAGCATCATGTTTCATTTTAAATCAGTGGGACAAAGACTATGGCTTTGACTCGTTAAGCTGTTAGCACAAAATCTTTGGCCTTGCTACTTTAGGGTTGCACCAAAAGTAACTTTTCATCACTGATTTTGTTACTGGATAGATTAGTTACTTTAATCAAACACTATACAACTGAGCATGTACTGTAGGTTGGGCTCATGAGATAAACACTTCTAGTATAATGTCATGTTTAGTAGTATTTGTCCACCAGGCAGACCTAACATTCTCTTACTTTGAAAAACCTGTGTCAGATGATACTGTTGTTATTGGGGAAACTGACAGCAGCTCCATATTTTAGCCTGCTCTAAGTCCAAACTAGTAACCATAAGGGTGCATCCTTTTGTCAAAGACGTTTTTGTGGTAGCTTTTTAGAAACTGTTTGACAGTGGCATCGTCCTTCTCAAGTGATTGTAAACAGCTGCTGTCAAACCAATGACACAGAACCATTGACAGATCATAGCTGCTTTTATCATTTGTCACACTGAGGCAGATTTGCATGCAGACTGCACCTGTATGAATGCACACACACTCACATCACAAGAGTTTTGTTTTTTGGTTTTTTTTGTCGTATTGTTTGTAATTTTTTTTTACATTTTATATTACCTGATAATCCATTGGTATTGGGAGTTTTTTCTAGTAGAATTTTGTAAAGTCTATCGTATAGCAAACACTTAAAGTATATAGCTCCTAATGCATTCTATGTACTGTATTGACTTTTCTATTTTTGTTAATGACTGTGACATGTTTGAATTTATTTGATTATTCTGATATGTCAAACCTCCATTATGAGTATTTGTAAAATGACGTACTTTGTTGTACTATTTTTATTTTTACATTTCTTTGGTATTGAAGCCAATTTAGCCTGACTGAAATAAAAATCACTTTGAATTAAGTGTCCACTGTTTAATAGCATATTTAAAGACATGAAAAGAACATGTAATATGTGTTGATTATATATATTTTGATCTGCTGTGCATGGTTATGATGTCCTGCTTTAAATACTGTGTTGCTTGTGGAGTGGGGACTTCACTTGTGTCCCTTTAGTCTTTGTTGTTGACCCATAAAACACCAATTCCATACTTCATAATCATTTAATACAAGCTTTGATTATGTGGTGTTTTTATCCTGGTAAAGTGACAAAATCACACACAAGTAATGAAGGAGTTTGGAATACAAACAAAAATCATTAAGTCTTTTGAAAAACATTTTGATTTCTGAAGTTTAATTTATAGATGTCGATTGAAAGTCATTTGGATTGATATATGTTAATGCACATGGATCAGTTTCCTGTTCATACAAAAGGGTAAAGTAGGTTGATCGTTGTGTTTACAGCAGAAACAAGTAGATGTTACATAGTGTGGATTTGGGACACGATGCAGAAGATCTGCTGATATTTCAGGGCCACAAAAGACTCAGAGCTTTAACAGAAACGTCTGTTTCTGCTCCCTGGTTCCAGCTGATCATCCCTTCACTCAGTGACTGTGTCCTGATTTCAGGACATGGACAGTTCCCTTCAAACAGCCAGCGAACAGCTGAGGAGCTGTCTCTGGTGCTGAAGTGATGCAGGTCAGCGGCTTCTCCGCTTCAGTGACGCTGACAAAAGTAAATCGGTCTCATCCAAATATCTGCTGGAGCTCTCAGGATCTGCTCAAACGTATTTGTCTTGTTTGTGTTCTGCTACTGCACTGTTCTCCTCGAATGTTTATTTTTGTACAATATTAAACACAAATGTTAACTTTAGCCAGTGTGTGAACTACACCATGGCATTTGGAGGAGCTCCCTCTTTTCTCTTGGGGGCGTGGGGTTGATTTGGAAAGAATAGCATGCATCTAGTTATTGTTGAACATTTCCTGCTACGGGGAGACCTATGTGCTGCTTGTCCCGAACCCCTGCTTCTTACCGCTGCTCCTCACTCTGCTCAACACCTGTATAGAGCGTCTCTGAACACTCACACCTACACACAGAGCTATTCTTAGAGGAGCCATGCCACTTGTGTAACATTATCTTTATTAAAGTGAAATAGTGTGTGGCATGTGGAGAAGTTTAAGTTGTGATGTTTTTTAAATTCTGCATATTTTTATTTTGATGATTTAATAAAAGACAAGTTTTGCATCTCGTTGAAATGTGGAAATTTAGACTATTGTGATTTGATTGTGACTTTGCTCCCATTCTTGTCACATTTGTTAGTTTTGAGTGGAAGTAAGATTAAAATTAGGTTCAATAATTTATGGCAGTGGTTTGAATGAGTATTTATCAGTGGCAGAGAAGAAACCTCACAGAACAAAGTGTTTTATTTCACTCAACAAACATACACTCAAAGACTTTCTCCAAACACAGACATTCAAAAACACCTTGTAGCATACAATCGCCTTCGTTCCAGCACAAAAACAGGCTGCAGGGTGGCGGTGGGGGCTATTTTGTGAACAAGGCCAAGACAACAGTGGCTTAGTGCAGTTATTTGGAGCGTGATGATCAGCCATGCGATTTACAGCTACAACACAAAGGCGCAATGAAAACTTCACATAAAGTAACTGCACAGACTGAGAAGCAACAATATAAATGTATATGTATAATCTGGTCAGTGAGGTTACTCGTGGCAGTCATAGAGAATAACAGGTAAACTAACGCTCTGGGGTTCCTTATACAATACGCTTGGTTTCAGAATACAAATTGAACACTTTATAAATGTGTTGTGAGACAGTGCATTACCAGTTGGGTTTGATATCATAAAATCTGGGCTGGAAGTGCTTGGTACAAAACTATGTAAAATACTCGTTTATCAAAGGTAAACAATGTTGCTTCAGGCAGTCGGTGTCGTGTTAACACTGCTCAACATGTACAGCCCCCGTGACATGAAATTAAAATTCATCTGTCTATAGGTATGATTAATAATGGCGGCAGTGAAGGTGGAAAACAAGTTGTGTGACTGCAAGGGTTGGTGTGTGTGTGTGTGTGTGTGTGTGTGTGTGTGTGTGTGTGTGTGTGTGTGTATGTGTGTGTGTCCTTTACAGTCTCTCAAAGCCAACGGAGCAGAGGAGGAAGATGGCGTAGAGCAGCAGGAGACAGAGTCCCAGTCTGCGGTCCAACCTCCAGCGGTTCAGATGGACACACAGGACCTGAGGAGGGACAGACCCAAACATCACCTACAACCTCAAACAGGAAAAAAATATTTCTCTGGGTCTGAAAACAGAATCTGGGTTTGCTGGGTGGTTAAAAACAGGCAGCTGATGTTGGTTTAACTTTGTGAACTCAAGCCACAATCTAAGAAATAATCAGATTAATTAGATTTTAACAACAGATCTATTGGTGAACAGAGATCCACTCACAGTAAGTGTGACTGAGGCCAGCAGCAGAATCACTGAGTACACCAGGCCTTTGCTGTTGATTGTCACCTAAAAACATAAACAAAGCATCATCATCTTCACTTTAGTGATCAGTTCCATGACTTACACTGTTCATACACTTTATTGCAGGTGTTGTTCTGTTAAATGCAGTAATTTACTTTATTCTGGCCACTGACTACATTCATGTATTCTTCTAACACAGAAAGACGTGTCCATGTTTCTTCTAACATGCTCAACAATATTCAGATTTAAGTTTGTTTCACAGAAACATTCTTAAAACTCCAATAACTGATATTTTTCCCTTTTGAAGCAAAACCACGTCGTGAACACGTCACCACGTTTTAAGATGAAATGAACACGTAGCAAACAGCAGCAGTTACAGAGCAACATTATGACTTATTTGAAGTCCAGTATTCTCCATCTTTTAGCTCAGTGTTTGGTCTCTACCAGCTCCTGAGTGAATATTTGGCTCTTTATCTACTAAATGCTTCACATGTTCACCAGCTTGTCGCTAACTGTGTCCGTCTGCCTTTGGTACTGAGCAGCTAAAAGCCACACCATGAGAGCGGTGAGAGAAAACCACACAGTAAAGTTGTGGGACATTATTATGGAATATTTGTGACAGTCAAGAGACTCCTGGTCCCCTGCAGGAATGAAAGCAAGAACATTGCAGTAATTATTGTTTGGATTCAAAAACGGTCAACTCTATAAAGGTAGAGAATGAAGAAACAGCAGTTGATCAAACAATCTCAGCTCCAGTATACGGTTTGCATGTTAACCACTCGGCCTCTGGGAGCCTCATCAACACAGTTCACGTTGTCGTCTTAAAAGTGCAAAGTTCCTAACCCTGAACACGTGCAGGATACCACTGCTTTTAGGATCATGGATCAAGTCAGCTGTTTGGATGTGAGGTAGAGAGAACAGGTGGTGTTACCACTGATCCATAGCTGACTATGAGAGTCCTCAGTGCCCATGGGAAGCCCAGGCCCAGCAGCACATCAAAGATGTTACTGCCAATGGAGTTGGACACAGCCATGTCACCCATCCCTGCGACAATTTTCACATACACACAAACACAAAGTGGAATTCATGTGAAAACATGTAAACATTCAAATGATATTAGATGTCCAGTCCGAGAGCTTGAGTTTTTACATGTGTTCACTCATTTCACACAGAGCTACAAATGTGCAACGATCATGATGTTACATGACTGATTCAGTCCGTCCTGTCATTCTGCCCTGTAAATACTTATAATAAATATAAAAATAATAAACTTTACTGTTTTTTTCCTTTTGTGTTAATCTGTGAGATTCATAGTATAATTATGGGAGACAACATACTTCAACATACACATTAATGAAATAAAGGTCGTATAAAAGTATTTCAAATCTTAGCTCATGTTTCACTCAGCAGCTTCTTCCAGAGTCTGGAGACTTTTATTGAACAAGTGTATCTGAGATCATGAAGAATTCTACACTGCAAACAGCCTCATAGAAACCTTAAGCCACTGAAACACTTTAAAGGGCCTTTAAACAAGACAGAAAAACTTAAATTCAAGCAAACAGATCAACAACCTTGTTGTTGCTTCATAGGATTCTAAAGTTCAGAAGTTGTACAAGTGTTCTTACTCTTAAAATAAGGAACACAATCCTTGTTATAGCTTATTACTGGTTCAAATTAGCTCAATATTAGCTGGGATATCTTATTAAAACAAAATTAGATGTATTTCCTAAAAATGAGATTATATATTGCAAATGCAAAACATGTGTGATAAGATCATTTTTCTTTTTAGACAAAAAATAAGACTAATTTCCTTGAAATTAACCTTTTTTACTTTCCTGAAATTCCTTCCTGAAAGTCGTCAATGTTCTGATTGAGATTTGTAGCAAACAAACAAAGTGAGTTAATCGTTTTGATCAAGAGTGTGAATGTGTGTTGAGACAGGTAAAACACACACACCTTGTCGGGCCACGATGAGACTGGCCATACAGTCCGGGACGCTGGTGCCGGCTGCTAGAAAAGTGATGCCCATGATGACTTCTGGGATTCCAAGTGTGTAGCTGATTATGGTCACCTGACAGAAGAGAAGAGGTTGTTTGTGTGTGTGTGTGTGTGTGTGTGTGTGTGTGTGTGTGTGTATGTGTGCGTTTCCTACCATCCAGACCATGAGGTAGGAGAACAGGGCGATCCAGAGCGTGGAGGACAGGAAGGTGAGCAGGTACCATCGCTCCCAGCGCGGCAGGTTACAGTCGGGGATGGTGCAGTGAAGCAGGATGCTGATGGGCCAGGACAGCAGCCACTTCAGACGCACACACCAGCCATCTGAGAATGCGATGAAAAGACACACAAACGCACACACACGATTCCCCACAGGGATCATTACAGATTCATCTAAACTCATCAATAATTCACATGGCACAGCCTGGATGTGTCTGAGACTTTAATTAGCTCCATTAACTGAGAATCCATCTATTATTCTGAAAAACATTAGCATCGGTTGAAGCAGGAGCCAAATCTTCCAAAGTTCTTTCCTGGACTTGATTTGCCTGTTGAACAAAAACAGAGACGAGTTTCTAGGAGACACGTTAGTCTGAGTTTCAGCTGATAAAAAACAGCTTGTTTCCACAGGTTCAAAAAGCCAGTTACAACCTGAGAGACGTTTTAGCTTCATTTAGATATTTGATACATGAGTGCGGCAGCAGCTTGTTTGTGAAAACATCTTTATTTACAAGACATTTTTCTTGTGAAAGTAACTTTTGTTCCTGCTGATAACCATTTTCCTGATTCTCTCCCAATCAGTGTCTTTGTGTTCCCACCCCCCGACTGAAATGAAGCAACATATTCCTCCAACAGACATGTTTCCATAGGAGAAAACTTACTTCTAGAAGAATCAGGGACTAAATTGAACTCCAGGTGCTAGACCCGTCCCTGTCACAGAGTCATTCAGGACATCACCTCAGCATCTGTCTGTGACCTTCACGGTTCTTCAGAGGCAGTGGAAACAGGAATGTGCAAAATAATTTTTAATTTGTAGTTTAGTTGCGTTTGTTTCATGGTTGCTGGAGCTACTGAATGACAACAGTCTGACCTTGTAAATGTTAAATGAGTTTTATGTAGCAGGTAAACAGGTCTGACTTCACTCGATCAGGGACAAAGGTGAATATTTTTAGACATTCATCGCGTTACGCATTATTGTGATGAAATAGCCGTGTAAACAGGTGGCCAATCATGGCCTGACGTGGTTGTGAATATCAGATAAGCTGCAGATAACGGTCGGACACAGACCCCCCCCTCTTATACGACATCAGAAAGGCGTGGGTGGGGGTCTGATGACCTGACAAACGGTTCTGATGGCGTGATGGACCCTTCAGAGGGCGTGGCTTCATGCAGCTGACTCACAGTTGTCTGATCGGTCTGATCAGGTTTGTGGTGGAGCTGTTTGGTTGCTTGTTGTTTTTGAGAAATGAAGCAATGAAAATATTGATTGAAGTGAGATTCAGTCGAGCAAACATCACTTCTGTTGCCTCACAGATTTAATTCAACTAATAAAATGATTTCTCTCGTTAGAGCTGATTAGTGATGATGTGAAAGTGTCTGTGTTCGTTATCCACTCACTTGGCAGGATGAAGGGTTTGAACGGAGCGTTCTCCTCTTCTTCCTCCTGCTCCTCCTCCTCCTCCTCTTCTTCTTTAGGCTGTGCTCCCCCACCTGTCTCCCCCCCCATCTCTTTACCCATCTCCCTCTCTCCCTCCTGCATCTGCCTGTCTCCCTCGCCCATCGTCCCGTTCTCCCTCCCCCATGACCCGCTAGCAACCAAACCCTCCTCCCCTGAGGCCCCCCCCTCCTCCGGGCCAACCCGAGCCCGGATCAGCCTCTGCCTCTGTGGGTGGGGAGGGGAGCGGGGTGAAGTCGGAGAAAAGAGAAAAATGAGAAAAGAAAGAAATGAGGTGAGAAACACTGCAGCAGGCTGATGGACAACAACATGACAACTGGAAGGAGCAGTGATTACGCAGCCAGGCACGTCCTCACACTCACTGAGGGGGATCTGCAAGCATTGATCAAGGGGCACGGCACAGAGCAGGGGCAGCACTGGCAGTGGTGCTTTAATTTGGGACTGGAATTGACAAGCACACATGCAGCAGAGCTGAGGGACAGAGGGAGCAGATTTGGAGATTGAGTTCTTTTCTGCTTTTGTGTCTGGGATAATATCATGCATCAGGCAGCAGCCTGTGTGTGTCTGTGTTTGTTTCGTTGTGGGTTTATTACTTGGTGTCCATCCTATGACAGCCAGCAGGAGGGTGTTTAATATGCCAGTACACATCTCCCCAGCTTTCAGTCTGTTTACTGTGGATGGACCATGATCTCAACCCAGGATGCTGAGTACTGATCCTAAACCAGTTCTCATTCTTCCAAATTAAAATCTGTAACCTTCACTATGGGACACTCACTGGAAGCTTGTTCATGTCGTGGCAGAAGGCCAGGGATTGGTGTGAATCCTGAGCTGTGACTGAATTAATGTAAGTAAAAGCACAAACACTACATGAAACTGTCTCATCTGCTTAATGTGGGTTAGAATCAGGGATGACTGGGTGTATCAGACCGGTGCGTCCCCACTGTTTACCCCCCCACTGTACTAAACTGTGCTATGAGAGCAAATGTTGCTTATTAATATGGTGACTGTAAGTTTAACTAACATAAACAAATGACACCACCAAGCTCAACAGCATATTTTACAGCCTCTGAACTGGTTTTTACATCAGGTTTGATTTATTGAGAAATCTGCTCTAAAGAGCAGGTAGGATGACACAACAAACTTCCAGAACAAATGGAGATAAAACTACAGAATTTCTCATCCATTGCACAAGATAGAGGAACTAAAATCATCTCTACAGTTCTGTAGAGGAAAAGAAGAAAGAACATCCTCAAACGGGCTGAAGGGAAACTTAGTTTAAATTATACAATATTTCAAGAATATGCTAAGAATACCCCTGATGTGACACCACTGGTCTCCACCATGGTCTCATTTGTTTATGGGAATTTTAATGAAGATTTGAATGAAACTGGTTCACGTTCAAAGTAAAGTGAAAGAAGCAGGATCAATATTTGACCAGTAACAAATGTTTCTCAGCCCATTCTTCATAGAAATGACAAGGAAAAGATTTTTTTTTACCCAGATGTCAGTTATTAATTTGACAGTGACAGATTGATGTTAAAATGCTGCACATGCATATTTAAATACCCACCACACCCAGCCGAAAAAACCGGGGGACTTGGCGTGATGTGAGGGTGCGAGCACGTGCAGTGTACCTCGTTGATGACCATGCGTCCTGCCATGCGCAGGCGGGTGAAGGGGGGGAAATGCGGGGTGATGAGAAGGCGGAGGCTTGCCTCTGAGAAGGAGAGCTGGTGGGGGTGCAGGTGCAGCAGCTCATCCACCATCACCACCCCTGAGTCCTGACCAGCCACCACACTTGAGTCTGGGAGGGGAGAAGCGACGAATATTATTGAGACATAGAAGACATAAAAGAAAGGAGAGGATGCTTTAATAAGACGCAAGAGAAGAAGTTTGACTGAGAAAGAGGAAGACGCAGAGAACAGAGAGTGAAAAAACTTGTCCATCAAAGTGATCTAGTTCTATATCAGCCTGTTGGGAATCCACAGAGGAACAGAAATGGGTTTGACTGACAGTCTAAACTGTGTCACTGGGTCTGTTGAACGCAGCTCAGAGGCTGAGGGAACTTCTGATGTTTTCAGTGTTCACATGCGCACGTACAAACACGAGCTCCAGCACCTGGCTTCAGCGGCACCAAGTCGTTGTCACAGTCTCCAGCGTTTCCCACAGCGGCCGTCCGTCGCAGACTGCTCAGACACGGCTGACCTGCCCTGCTGCAGTGTCTCTCTACCAGGCTGCACAGAGACCTGTTGAACCTATACCGAGGTCCACACACACACACACACACACACGCACACACACTGTGGCTTTAGTGGGTGTGGAGTGTGTGGTGGGTGAAACAGGTTGTCCCTGTGAGAGGAAGAGGAACAGACTCACTTCATGATGATTATGTAGATTCCATACATAGAGATCAGGATGATGGTCTCCCACCTGAGACACCAACACAGATTCATAAACACCACATTCATCTCAGTGACAGTCTGTTATCTGATCTGGTCTGATACTCCCGAAGCAGAGGCCACTGAATCATAAAGTTTCATTACAGGCTTACCACAGGACTTTTTCGTCATAGATGACCTGAGAATAAAATAAAAATATGCTTTAATTACACCTAAAAAAGTCAGTTTTTATATGTTGTATGTATATTAAATGTCAGTAAGTTTGAGGTGATCTATCTATCTATCTATCCATCCATCCATCCATCCATCCATCCATCCATCCATCTATCTATCTATGTGAAAAGAGCACAGTGTGAATGCAGTTCTAGTTTCTCACCAGGATAAGCACCAGTATGGACAAGATGTAGAAAACAGCATCACGAAAGAGAGGCCACCAGCTCAGGGAGATGGGCTGCAGGAAATGAACACAAATGGTTCATTTATATTAGTTTGATCAAGCACATTGTGTCACATTAAATCCTCTGATGACTCTGTGGCCCAAAATGTTTGACTGTTTATGGTTGTCAGAAAAAAATATCTTCACAAAAATCGATCTGCATTGATAAGTGATTTGTTAAAGGTGAGGTTAGATCTCCTTTACTTCCTGGTTTGAACTCGGTGTATGTACCTGTCTGGAGAAGATGCCACAGATGCCAATGATGACCAGGATGTTAAAAACAGCTGATCCCACAATAGTTCCCACGCCCACATCTCCCTTCGTGATAAACACCCCTATAAACACAGAAGAGTAAGGAGCCATAAATCATACAAATGTGACAGTATTCAATAAATGATGGATTGTATCTCTCTCCTGTACAAACTAAGTGAACAAAGTTAGACGTTATATCTCGCTACTCTGAACAGAAATATTGCATTCTTGGTTCATAACCACAGGGGCTGGGTGGACATGTTTTATCCTGCTGAAAGTTGAATAAAATAGAATTTTTAGTGGCAATATATGAGGAAAAATCCTTAAGCCACACAGATTTAGAGACACAGTTTTAATTCTTATAAATCACAGTAAGACGTTTGTTTCCAGCAGTTTCCGTCACCATTTTAATATACAGCACATTATATCCTTCGTCAAAGGGCACTAGAGGTGTGTCCTCCTAGTCAGATCGAAGCTTTTTTAATGTAGCTGGAATAAATCCCAAGTATTGTTTAGTTTTATCAGATCAAACGTGTGAAGATTTTTTTCCTCTGTTTTATTTCTGGGCCAATTTTGAAATACTATCAACAACATGCTGTGAACTTCTTTAGAAGGCTTTAAAGAATTCAAGATAGCATCTGTTATCTTATTGATTCTTTGTTCTTATCAACTCAAAATCAACCCCTAACCCATTTTCCATCTAAGTCCACATTTACAGAAACTCTAATGGCTCTTTAAAAAAACTGAGATGAAAAAATGACAGTAGAGTCTGGGCCACAAAGTAATTTATCTATGAGCTGACAAACCATGAAGCAAAATGAACCCTGCTCTCCTCGGTGTCTTTGTTCATGTCTGATGCTTGAAATGGGCCAATCAGTGCTTCTGCCTCTGTACACTTGACTTTTTTTAGTCCTCATCAGGTGAAGATGCATATGATTGCAAGTAATTAGAGTTCTGATGGAGCAATCATTGGGCTGACATATCAGAGTGAGTGATTGACGAGACAAGAATTACTGACCAATCAAAGAGGTGAAGAGCTCAGGGGCGGAGCTCCCAGCTGCCATAAAGGTTGCTCCAGCAACATCCTGACTGAGCTGAAGGTTCTAGAGGACAGAGGAGTTTAAACAGATTAAAGAATAAGGCTGGTGATATTCTACATTTTTCATATTTCTTCAAGTATCACATGATAAGATAGATAGATAGATCAAGATAAACATGGGAACTGTAGTTTAATGTGAGTCAATACCACACACTGTAAATCCACAATTAAAAATAATACCAAACAAATGCACAGTTTATGTCTTTTGGGTGATGGTAGAAGTTCAGTGCCCAGCAGTTGGATGGATTCATTAAACCCTGACGGACATTTTTTGTCAGAGATGTTTTCACCTTGCCCCGGCCAAGGAAACTGTGGCCTGCTCCAGGAGCCAGATCTGGTAGAGGAACTCCCCAGGTGAGTCATCTGGTGGCTGGGCTTTGACCCATGAGGCCGTCAGGCACCCTGGGGGCCCACCACCTGCGAGGACAGGGATCGGCTGGGTGCTATATAAGCCGGTTCAGGCAACTGCCGGGACCTGGGCGTGCTGATCCTGAGACTGGTCCTGGTGTGGGAGATGAAGCTTTACCAACTAGATCCAGCTGGGCTCACCTCCACACAGTGATGGCTCTGCCACTAAACCCCTGGAGAGTGGCTGGACTCTATCCTCTGGAGATACTCATGGCTGAGCACTGCTGTGTTGGACTTCTCCTCACAGAATGAGAGAGTTTGCTGAGGGGAAGACTCTGACTGCTGTTTGCACTTAGTAATTGAGGGTATCTGGCCTTCGTCCCTTCCCCTGCCAGGGCCTGTGGGTGGGGTCCTGGAAACGGCACCACTGGGGACTCTATAGTCCTCTTGGGGGATTTCAATGGTCATATATTGGATATTGTTGTGCTGCCTTGACTGACACAGCTTTTCAGTGGCACGTGGAGGTCAGGGACCATATCTGATGACTGGCAGACTGGGCCGGTGGTTTCAATATTTAAAAAGGGAGACCAGAGATTGTGCTTCAGGTTATCAGGGTATCATACTGCTCAGCCTCCAGTTAGTGGACAACTCACTACCTCCTGAACCACAGCTGCCCCTCTGCAGGGTAACTGGGGGGCTCTGCAGAGGGATTACCAGCAATGTCCCCTGGGGTGCCTTGTGGGACACACTATGGATTTATGGGGTGCCAGGACCTTTATTATGAGCCATCCAGTCCTTATATAACAGTAGTGAGAGTTGTGTCCATATTGTTGGTGGGAAGTCCAGCAGTTAAGTTAGTGGGTATTTGCATCAGCCAAGGTTGTCCTTCACTAATTCTGTCTGTGATTTTCATGGGCAGAATATCAAGGTGCATCCAGGGAGAGGAGAGAGTCCAGTTCGGAGACCT
>NW_027273872.1:992500-1022500 GCF_046630095.1 Trachinotus anak | reverse complement strand
ATTTGTCAGCCTGAGATCCTGAAGCAAAGAAAACAAAACATCTGACAGCAGTCAACAGAATTAGCACAAGAGGAAATGAGCTCGTGTTTCAAACTGCAGCCTGCATGATGCAAATTTGGTGAAATATCTGTCATGAGTCAACAAAGTCACAACCACGACCTGTAAAGGATTTCTGTTCTTTTACTGATGCAGCGAGCAAATTCACCCTCAGATTAATTTCTTATCTCAGTTGAGTAATTTATATGAGCAGGACGTTACACGGTTACATGTTCAACTTGAACACAACAGTGTCTAATTCATAATGAAGTAACAAAACGTGTTGTTTACCTCGTGTCTAATTGAACATCTTTACCTTAATGATGATGGAACACTCCTCTACTGTTTCCTCTGAGTGCTTTAGCTGCAGGCTTTTCTATCACACAACACACACACACACACACACACACAAACACATGTAAAAATGTGATACTCAAATAGTGCCATATAAAAACTCCAAAGACAAAGATCTATGAGAAAATCTTGTCTCTTTGCTCAGTCACTGATACTGTCTCTGTTCCTACCTGATGAATGACTTCATCCCTATGCAGGAGCCCGAACTGAGCCTCCTCCATTCCCATCTATAGCAACACACAACAAGCTGGTTGACAATGTGAAATAACTAATGTTAGGATGAATGGAGAGATAAATATGATCAAACATCTCCAAATTGAATCCATGTTGTTACCTCGAGGGTTTGAAGTGAAACCTTAAACTTGCTCAAACTGATCTTATCCTGTTCTCTCACTTGTTGCAGGTTCTTGAGCTGAAAATAATTTAAATGTGTAAAGTGTGTTCAAATTTCTGTACCACTTCTAACTGTAGAATTCTGTAAGATGACAGATTAAAGCTGTCATGTGACAAGCGACAGACATTATACCTCTGCAGTTAGTTTCTTATTTTGTTCCTTCATCATGGTGGATTCCTCCTCCTGCACACAAACACACCAACATGAAGGTTCACCTGGAGATATTTAAAATGCCTTTCCACAGGCTGAAGTTTACCTGCTTATCTACCAGATATCTATACTAATGTGATGTTTGATTTAGATCATGGTGGTAGGTTAGGTGAATGTGAATGTTATTAAGACTCACAATCAATCCTTCGTTGCTTATAGCATAGCAGGTTTTGGAAGAAAAAAATTACATAAATGTTCCACTTTGCCAAACCTCTGCAAGATAATGGTGATGTAGTGAAAATCCCCAGTTAGCATTACTGCATCAACAAACTTGAAATGAACAAAATTCTTAAATACAAAATTGGAGCTATTCTCTTATTTCTCACCAAACCTGTATAGAATCCTTGACATTTACTACAGTGTTATTGAATGGGTTAACAGTTGAGATACCACGCAATGAGGGGGTCTGTACACATTCTCCAATCAGACGAGTTAACGTTAAAGACAATTAACAAAAATAATTGTTAATAAATTAACAAAATAAAGAAGGCAAAGGATGAGAATATAGTGGTTTCTGAAAAAAAGCTAAACTCACTGCTGTAGCTGAGTGAAATACAACAATAAATGCCACATAATCAACTCTTATTATTATTATATTATTATATTATTAAGTCTAAATACCTTTTTGAAAACACCAGTAATACACTGTAATACAATAACAATTCTGGTTACCCACCAGTTTCTGAATCTTTCTGTCACTGCATCTGTTTACATCGAGGTCATCAGTTAGGAGGGACCAGCTTGGCTCTGCTTCAACCTGCTGTGCTTCACTGATGATCTTCTCCAGGCTGCAGACACACAGACAGTTTTTCCACCAAAGTGTAACAACACTGCTCCAAAAGCACTTAAAACAAAAACAGTGCTGACAGATGACTAATAAATGCAAAACAAGAATGATTATGTGGTTACAATTAAGTTAAGATGAAAACCTCTGAAGCTACTGATATAGTAGATGTGTTTATCAAATTCTGATCCAGAACCAAATACATTGCTGATGTCTGCAAGGCCAAGGACGAGGACCCAACAATATGCATGAGAAAAAAAAGACACCGACTATGTTGAAGAGCAGGGAGATCAAATAGAATTATAGTTGACGAACACGCTAAAAGATGACTGCAGTGGTGCGTTGAGAGACAGTCCGGGGAGCGTTCTGCTAATGAGTGAGATGATGATGTGTGACTAGTTACGCTTTCACTTGTTTTCTGAGAGCGACGTTCTCCGAGCGCAGTGCTGCCACATCGTCATCTGCAACCTCCAGCCAGTGCCTCATCTCAGTGTTCAGGTCCCTCAGCTGGCTTTGACTGTAATCCAGCTCAGCTATTTTCTCAAGCATCTCCTTAGGTGTCCTACACACACACACACACACACACACACACACACACACACACACACACACACACACACACCACAAACAGATCTTCATATATTGCTACCATGAACTCCACTGAACAGTTTTTTGTGTGGGTTCAGTGAACATCACTCACATATTTTCCTCTGTGGCATCCATCCTGCTGGTGTTCTCCTCCCTGTCTGCTTGTGATCAACACATGACCAAACATTAGCAGTGACACACAGCCTCCAGGACATACGCTCAATTTCTCTTCACCTTAAAACAGTCCAAAACATTAACTTGTGTCTGTCCCCACTGAATTGTGTTGATGGTGTGATTCTCTTCAAGCCAACACAAAAGGTTAAAACTTGACTGATCCAGTCAGCTTATCTACCTGGTATAACATATGTTCATTATTATAACACTAAAGTGGAAATACCTGCAATGATATGTGCGAAATTATCTCACACACTTCCATCCAATCTTTCAAGGCTGACATTTAAAAATAATGCAGGGTTTCTGCAGGATTCTCCAAGGATGGATTTACCCATTGAAAAATAACCTATTTTTAGCCAGTGTCGTTTGCTAAAATCAAGACAACATTGTATGAGTGACAATACTGCACAGAAACACATCCTGTTTAAAATAATGCTAACAGCGCATTTTAAAAGTTAGCTAACGTTCTCCGACTGAGCTAGCGAGGTCACAACCTGGCCCAGGTAACCTAACGTTCAGTTCTCGTTTCCCGTGTTTTAGACACATTATCTGGGCTCTGGAGGAAATAAAGCCGGCGTGAACAGAGCCCATTCATCCCTGTCCTCGCTCAGCTCAGCTAAACCCTGACGTAGCTGTTAAGAGCTAACGTGTTTCAGAGAGCTAACTTTAGCAGCGCATCTGGAACCGTCCACAGACTTTACTGCTGGATGGTCCCGAACCAAGGCTTCATCCCGCCGACATGGACAATGACCACCTCACCAGGTAAGCAGACAGGTAAGGTGAGGTCAGACTCGTGAGGTCACCGCAGGTAAACTGAGGGTCGCTGGAGGCCCGGGTCACTGGTCGCTAGGCAACCGGTGGTTGTGATTCAGCAGCGAACAGCTGATGGTGAAGGCGGGATGTTTTATAAGAACTTATAATATCATTATATTATTATAATATCTGTATGTTTTATAAGAACTTATAATATCATTATATTATTATAATATCTGTATGTATTATAGAACTTATATCATTATATTATTATAATATCTGTATGTTTTATAAGAACTTATAATATCATTATATTATTATAATATCTGTATGTTTTATAAGAACTTATAATATCATTATATTATTATAATATCTGTATGTTTTATAAGAACTTATAATATCATTATATTATTATATTATTATAATATCTGTATGTATTATAAGAACTTATAATATCATTATATTATTATATTATTATAATATCTGTATGTTTTATAAGAACTTATAATATCATTATATTATTATAATATCTGTATGTATTATAGAACTTATATCATTATATTATTATAATATCTGTATGTTTTATAAGAACTTATAATATCATTATATTATTATAATATCTGTATGTTTTATAAGAACTTATAATATCATTATATTATTATAATATCTGTATGTATTATAGAACTTATATCATTATATTATTATAATATCTGTATGTATTATAAGAACTTATAATATCATTATATCATTATATTATTATAATATCTGTATGTTTTATAAGAACTTATAATATCATTATATTATTATATTATTATAATATCTGTATGTTTTATAAGAACTTATAATATCATTATATTATATTATTATAATAGCTGTATGTATTATAAGAACTTATAATATCATTATATTATTATATTATTATAATATCTGTATGTTTTATAAGAACTTATAATATCATTATATTATTATAATATCTGTATGTTTTATAAGAACTTATAATATCATTATATTATTATAATATCTGTATGTATTATAGAACTTATATCATTATATTATTATAATATCTGTATGTATTATAAGAACTTATAATATCATTATATTATTATAATATCTGTATGTTTTATAAGAACTTATAATATCATTATATTATTATATTATTATAATATCTGTATGTTTTATAAGAACTTATAATATCATTATATTATTATATTATTATAATATCTGTATGTATTATAAGAACTTATAATATCATTATATTATTATATTATTATAATATCTGTATGTTTTATAAGAACTTATAATATCATTATATTATTATAATATCTGTATGTATTATAAGAACTTATAATATCATTATATTATTATATTATTATAATATCTGTATGTTTTATAAGAACTTATAATATCATTATATCATTATATTATTATAATATCTGTATGTATTATAAGAACTTATAATATCATTATATTATTATAATATCTGTATGTATTATAAGAACTTATAATATCATTATATCATTATATTATTATAATATCTGTATGTATTATAAGAACTTATAATATCATTATATTATTATATTATTATAATATCTTATAATACATCCATGGTCCAATCATGGTCGCATTTCAGATATTTATTTATTTATATATCATCCGTCAGAGAGAGAATGGAAGCAACAGATTTTACTATTTTTACACTCAATCATTTCGACTGACGGAAAGTTTTTAAACCCACATTTAATTATTACAACACAACTTACACCACATAAAATTTCAGAGGAAAAATACAAAATAATTAAACATTTTTCAATAGTTCTGCACAGAATTTATTCAATCACCCTCAATGGCAAAAACAAATTTAAATGAGACCAGATGAGATAGTAGAAAAAAGAAATGAAGCAGACCTATATATTTAGCAAAACAACTAACAATACAACATTTTTGGTCAGTAAGAGCACCTGTGGTAAGGGGTGGGGGGGTGGGGGGGGGGGTGGGGGGTTAAATTGTTAAAGTTAAATTGGCATCAAGTGCTGAAAGACATGTCAGCTGTGTCCCTAATCAATAGTATTTATTAAACGGAAGCAGGTTTTTCAGGACGTAGTGTGTTCGCACCAGAAAAGTGACAAAGTGAAACAGACTCAAACACGTCAGAAAACAACAAAGACATTTTTGGAAACCATTTTGCTTTGTCCTCATCAAGTTCAATCATCAGTGGCATTCTGAAGTTTGACTGTAAGTTTTGTTTGTAATGGTGCCTGACCGACTGAAACATGAACACTGTCCATGGGCAGATTTTAAATACTGCATTTACTAAATGACCTCACATTAGTCTGTAAACTGCAACACTAGATTTCACAATATGCAATTTCTGTTGATAGTTCTCGAACACTGTTGTTGTTCTGTAGATGTTAAGACAGTGTGAACCCCGTCACTGCTCTCATTGTCCCATGTGATGCAACAATAGTAAAAGGTTCAGTGTAATAAACTCATCTGAGGAGTGGAAGGTATATGCACATTATGACCATAGCAACGAACACACAAAGCAGATAGGACGCTAATAATGGTGTTTTATACACCCATGGTTTATTCAGCAACAGTGCAAGTCAAGTTTGTTCGACCTTCAGATTTAGGCAGCTTAAATGTATGAGAGCAACGCCCAGGGGGTTTAAAATGTTTCAGCATCAATAAAATACATTCTTGTTTCAGTGTTGTTTACATACACAAAGAACGACAGCTCATTTCTGTGCTGATATTCTGAGGCCAGCCTCAATGACTGTACTGATTACCTTTAGGTCAAGGTCCATGTACCTTCCAAAGCAGACCCAACATTGAGACCCATCATTTCTTTGTCTCAGCACAGGTAAAGGATGAGGAGAAGATACTGGTAGACAGTTACACCCAGTAGCATCTTTAACAACCACACACCAATCTAGTTTCTTCCCTTCCCAAGCTATCTCCTCTTGAACTGAGGTGATCTTCCCAGCTGCTGCTCCCCAATAACATTAACCATCACCACTAAAGTAAGAACACGGCCCATTAATATTCAGACATTTTGGCTGTTACCGGGTGGGTTCAAGTGATCCTGTGACCTGGAAGTTCATCCCATCTCCAGGTAGAGGTGATGGGATGAGTGGGCAGAGCCAGCAGAGGTACCAGTAAAGGCCCAGGGTGTTTCGCAGGTTGCCCAGGACTCCCAGGCTGTAAGGTCGGCGGGATGAGTACCACTCCCTTGTGGTCTGTCCCCGAAACAGCAGGAAGAGATGAAAGAAGAAGAAGGCGGACACCAGCAGGAAGCCCACCACACATGTATCAGCGATGAAGGCGAAGGCAAAGGCACGTGCTGAGACCTGGCCTAGGACACGGAGAAGGGACACAGTCAGTCATAACGCTCCAGACTCCAGGCTGGATCTGTGGGGTCAACTGCATCCTCAACAACTGAACCAATTACACAAGAGACATAAAGACAATATTCCCCCTCAACAATACAGAAGTAGAGTTTCTGGGAGAGAACATTTCCTGTGTCAACTGCTGATCCCTGTGGAACAATGTGGTGGATTAATGGGAGGTTATTTCTCTCAAGTGAATTCTGGCAGATTAAAATAGCAGACAAAGAACAAGGGCATGTTTGCCATCATTTGTGTATGTGATGGCAAGTTTAAAATACATCGTTTCAGAACACTCTTCTCCTGTGCCCTCCCTCCCTTGTGACTTAATATCTTTCTGCTGCATTAGTCATTATTACACATCTGAAAGGGTAAATCACAGATTGTCAACATCCTGAAAAACCAGCTGGTCATCGATCAGAAACACTCTGCTCCTCACACAGTGAGATAAAGGATGGAGAGCAGAGACATCTCATATAGAATAGAGCTGAAAAAAATGTGATGATCCCCAGATAATTCATTGGCAACAGTTTTGATAATTGATTAACTGTAGTAATTGAGACATTTTGAGACTTTGCCTCCTCCAGTTCCACTTTTACTTTTCCTATTTTATATAATGGTAAATATAATATTTTGCACTTGTCAGACAAAACAAAACAATTGAAGATGTTGTAGATCAGCAGATTCACTTATTATAAAAATTAATCATTGAATGAGGACATATCAAACACACATGGGTTTAAAATGACACCAGAAGAAAAAACTTTACATCAGACAGTGGGGCTTTTTCACAGGTTTATGATCATCTGTCTTTCCTCTAACTCACCTGGTTTCTGAGTAGGAGCTCACTCTACTTTAAAAGCCCAGTGAATATATAAAAGTTTATAGATTACATTCTACCTATCAGTGTTTAGAGTTTGCTACCACTGCTATAAAGAATAGATGTGAAATGGGATAGCCAAGATGTGAGACACCAGAACTACCTGAAACAAGCATGATCCAGGGTATGAGCAGCAGCAGGACGCTGTGCACAGTCACTCCCTCCTTCAAAATGACGATGAAGACCTCTGCGTTCATCAGCGTGGCGTACAGGAGCCCAGACCACATGAACAACAGGCAGCTCAGGAAGAAGCGGTAGTTACGGAAGCCCACACACTGACCAAAAAAGACGCAGTGGTGATCCCGCCGCAGCACACACACTTTGCAGTCATAGCAGTGGGAGCAGCGAGGGGGAGTGTGGGTCTCACAGGTATAACAGTACCTGTGTGAAGAAAAAGAAAATACTATTATTTATTGTCAAAGATGCACATTCACAAGTGAAAATGGGAAAAAGTGGTAAATCTATTTTTACATTTGTGAAAAAGCAACCAAGTTTCTTTGCTGTGATTAGTTTTAATAATTGATTGTAACAATTTAATTATTTCAACTCTTACAGTAAATACCAACTAGTTTTACTTGTTAAGAGAGGTTATCTTTCCTTCTAACATACATGACTTGACCTTTAGGGAGGATCTTTCTACAGCATTTTGGAGCCAGGAGCAAAGATTTGCACCCATTCAGCCACAAAAGCATTAGTGAGGTCAGACACTGATGTTGGTGTTAAGGTTGGCAGTCGCTGCCAGTGTCTGGGTTGAAGTCAGGGCTTTGTGCAGGCCAGTCCAACTCTTCCACAACAAACTGGGGAAATAATTTCTTCTTGGATGTGGCTTTATGCCCAGGGGCTCTCTCAGGAAATGGCCTTCCGCAAACTGTTGTCACAAAGTTGAAAGAACACCATTGTCTAAAATATCACTAAGCAGTAGCATAAAGAGTTTTCTTGATTGAGGAGCCTGTTATCTAAGTGTTATCTGCTTTCCTGCAGTCGTTTAAGGATTGGACAGACAGAAAAACATGTCCTCAAGTGTGTACTGTATTTTTCTTTTATGCTGTATATACACAAGTGAAAGAGTGAGGTGATGCAGATTTCCATGTGGGGGTTTTCCTTTCATGGTCTCTTATTTCTAGGCTAGTTTCCCTGTTTGAGTCAGATGTAAATGGGAAGTCCATATGGAACTAAGCTGGATTTGCTTCTGATTTAAAGAACTTATGTTATATTAAAAAAAAAGTCATGCAAAAATTCCTTGATTGGAACTAAAAAGGCTTGTTGAACCATGGAAAACTGCCCCAGACCAAACGAGCCCAAAAGTGAGCAGATAAGAGTGTCCACATACTTTTGGTCATATATTGAACTGCATTCACTCCCGCTACATTATAAAATCCATTCATTTTTGGTCTATAACACAGCTGCTCCTTCTTTACCTCCACCCCTGGCCCACGCCCTCTCCTCCCAGGAACACCCCCTTGATGCTGGGACTGGTTCTAAGGAAGAGCAGGGCGTTCCAGCAGATGTTTCCCAGCATGAAGTACTGGGCCAGCAGGTGGACGACCTTCCACCAGGAGGACCACTCAGTCTTCTTCTGGTCCGCCTGCAGCGGAGCCTCGACCAGGACCAGGTAGCTCACCTCCCCGGTGATGGAGAAGACCAGGAAGGTGTTGAGGGCCACGGGGAGGTGGCGACACAGTCTCTCGACCCTGCAAAACATTTTACTGGCAAAACTCGTCATGTTTCCTGCCTGACCTCCTCCTCCTCTCCGTGATGTGTGGAGCACAGCTGGAGACGCGGTGGTTTGTTCCGGGGAAGGACTGATTTTACAGACGCACCGAAAATGAACCGTCGGTTAGCTTAGTTAGTTAAATGACGGCTCCATTAGCTTCCTGCCTGAGGCTAAACCAACCCCACGATATTAATATTACACAGAAACCCTTTGGCCACAAACTAGTGTAGTGTAAGAGTTGAAACGCGACGCCGTTGATCTGTAAAAACTCTCTTTACCACGATCTCTGCTAACGGACGGAATCAAGCTTCTGCCTGCAAGCGTCACAGAAAAATATATCCGTAATGCTACTGTGCAAGATACTGTGGTTCCGCTGGAAACCTACCAGTAATGTGCCCTTCTCAAAACAAAGGTCAAAACCTAACATGAAGAATAATTAAGAAAATTACCCAAGTACATTTTTTAGGTCATTTTTGGGTACTTGTACTTTACTTGAGTCATTTTGTACTTTTACTCCGCTACATTTATTTGGCAGCTTTAATGACCTCAAAAATTTATACTTTTATATACAAAACCAATGAAGAGTTTATAAAATACTTGGTATGTGTTGTTATCTAAATCTAAACCTCATGAAATGGTATTTCATTTACAGGTGATGACAATAAAAGCTTGAACCTCAGTTGGACAAAAGCATTGTGAAGTTGTCACTTTGGGCTCTGGGTAATTGTGGAATTGTGATTGTTTTTTATTACTGTCTGAATTTTTACAAGCTGAACAATCAATTGATTAATCAAGAACTACTCAGCAGAGTAATCAATATCAATGACATGATCATTAGTTCCAGTCCTTCTAATATAGTTAAACTGAGCAACAACAATCAAATCCTTCTTGCACATTAATGCATTGGGAATAATAATATAATGATTTCATATATAATAATATAAGTCACAGGAACATTTTCTGAAATTTCACTTTTAATACTTTTTCTAATCACAGTTAGAAAGTCACATTTTGAATGAATTAAGTTCCATATTAATGTTTCTCAGTCTTTTCAAGTACAGAACTACAGTGTATGGACGTATATGTTTCAATAATTTCATTACCTGTGTGGTATTAAAAATAGCTGTCACTACTGTTTAACCCCATCACCACATCTATGTGTGGATTGGCAGCATGTCTCTGGTCCCTCCCCCCCAGAGCACAGACCTTAATCCCCGATAATCTCTACATCCATCGAAGGCCTGCAGTCATGGCTGCACCGACGGAGAGTTTACTGTCTCTTGGACATCTGACGGGAACCGAAAGAAACACTTTCACCAAACACAGAGAGTACAGCCTGAAAAATAGGTAAGAGTTTTGGATGCTGCCAGGGAGCCAGGGAGCGGTGATCATGTTGGACTTTTTTTCTTCAGCAAACAATGATTATCTTTCCTGATAAAAATGACCATAACAATTTGATTTCTGCAGGGATTTGAACAGGGTGGTAGAAGGAGGGAGATCATCATGTAGCTTTAGTAGTTTATTGAATTTTTATTTATTGGAAAGTTTAGTGCTGTAAACTCTGGGTTGTGTGTAAGAGTGGAGAAGAGTGTGTGTGTGTGTGTGTTGTATGCACTGACTCCTCCTTCAGTGTCCACAAGCCGTTGCTGTTGCAAACTCACTTTATAACTCTTCAGAGTCACCATCATCTGTATATGCACAGACAAAAACACAAGATGTTTGCATTGTGCATGATTGTGTATGAATGGGGATGTAGAAGGGAACACACACGGCAAAGACTGTGTCCACTAAGTTCATGTCAGGTTACCTGGATAATCACCTGTTCACTGCACAACTCTACCAATAATACAGGAAGTTTGTGGGAAACTAAAGAATATTTTCATTATGTTTGTAATCTTCGACTGTGTGTTTCCTGCAGCAGAGTGATGCTCCTGCAGCAGCGCTGGCAGGAGCTGAAGGAGAGAGAGCTTACAGCCCAGCAACACAACAGGCAGCTTCTGCAGCAGTTTGAGAGAACCCAGGACACACTGAGAGAGATGTTGGCCCGCAATGCTGCCATGAAAACTATCCGGGTGCAGAGACAGACACAGACACAGACACACACACACACACACACACAGACACACACACACACAGAATTTAGGGAGTAGCTCAGAAAAGGAACCCTGAGTCTGTGCAGGTTGTAACAAACAGTCGTATTTCATCCCTGCCATGGGGAAGCCCCTGTGCTTAACATTTGACCTTTGACCCCTGCAGATGGAGTATGAGCGGTATCTGGAGGAGAGCGCCCCCCGCTGGCAGCAGCAACTCAAGGAGAAAACACAGGCTGCTCAGAGGAAGGTATGCTGCAGCTTTTCCTTTAATTCAGCAAGAAATGTGAGGCATTCAGAGACGTTTATGGAGGTGGATCAGTGTGAAAAGGCTGCGTGTCTTTAACAGAGGATGGAGGAGTATCTGAGGTCATGTCTAAAGAATACAGAGCAAGAACAAATGACGAATCCCTCTGCAGATCGACCTCTGCTTTCACAAGGTTTGTTCTCTTCCTCACTCACTTTAAGAAATCATGTTGTCTCATTTACTCTTCAGTTTTATTTATTTTATCACACAACAGATCTTCTTTACCTTCATGCACACCCACATTTAGCACATATCTCTATTTGTAGGCCTCACCAACAAACCACAAAAAGTTTCTACACCTCAAGAGAAGAACCAAAGCAGCCACTCAGACTACAACCAGGATGTCTCCTCTCATCTCCCCTACGTGAAGTCTTCCTGGCTCACCCACACTCCATCCCAGTCTGCCAGGTTTCCTATCAGAGGGCCCTCTCAACCCCAAGACTCCTCTCATGTCCCTCCATCCTATCTCCCTCCATCCTACATCTTCCCACATCCTCATCAATTCCAGCTCCAACACCTCGCCTCCACATCCACTCATCATCCTCCCTGGCCCAGACAGAATACACCTGGCTGGGGTCCCACACAGCCTGACTACCCCTGCTCCTGGACTACAGGTGCTGCTGGGATCCCCCCAGGCTCTGAGGCTCTGTGGGGTCAGCTCTACATGGAGGAGCCTCCTCCTGACAGGAGGGTGGAGGCTGAGACAAGCAGAGCACCAAGCTCAAAGAGAGAGAGAGGCGGTGGAAGCAGGAGCAGCTGTTTCTCCCAGGAGCTGGACATTAAACCAGGTGGGAAAAGGAAACTCAACAGAAAACAAGCACTTATTTCACGTCAGTGTGTGTATGTAAAGGACATGTGCCTCTCTTTTTTAAATAATGTATCTGTAATCTGTGTGTACGTGGACACTGTTTCCAGTTCGTCTGTCCAGTGGCCATGCAGAGAGCAGCGAGAGCAACAGGGACTCCAGTCAGGCCAGCAGAGAGAAGAGGAAGAGGAGGGAGAAGAGAGGAAAAACACGGCGCACCTCCTCAGAAAGGTGCAGCTCTGAGGAGTAAGAAAATATACTCTCAATAGATTTCACTTTGTATTTCATGCAACTAATGCACTGATGCACAAGTTTTCCATACAGCCTTTGAATGGCTTTAAGAGGCTTTGTAGTATCTAACATGAATAGCAAAGGTTCGAAAACAAGAGGAATTACACCACATTTTATCTCAGAGATACTGTAATTAAAGTTTTTTAAAATTTGCTATCATTAATAATCTTGTGACTACTGATGTCTGTTCACGTAGACCTAATCAGTGACGGAAAGTACATTCACTATATCAAACTACATTTCAGAAGAAAACATTGTACTTATTCTTTTAAAATATGACACGATAGATTTAACTACAGATACATTTGTATGAAGTGGTCGAACTTTGCTCCATCTTACATTAGACGTTACTGCATCGATAATAATGAATGAGAACGAATGATTAATGTTCATAAACAAACCCTTGAAGTGTTAAGAATCTGGCGGAAAGCAGAATCCTTCAGTCCGGCTGTGGTGAGGAAATCTGAATGTTAGCAAGATGCTGAAATTGCACAGAACAGTAAATATAACTAGTAAAACTAAAGGTAAGTCACAGATGGAACCGAGTCAGATATGATTTAACTCTGAAGAGTAAAACTCCCCACATTATGAGCTGCACTCTGAGCTTTTACCTTCAGGAAGGCAGCGTCCTACTGCAGCGAATACACAGAATACTTTCACCTGGCCCCTCCCCCATTTTATTTTAATTTACTTTTATTCTTACTGTATTTATACAGTTATATTATAACAGTATAGAGTGTAATTGTTATTTGTTGATACAGAGCCAACCAACAATAATCCAATAACACAGTAATATAACACTGACTGGGCCTGTTCTGCAGTGGATACCTTCACCTCTCATACCTAGGTACATTTTACAGCCTGCTACCCCTGTTCTACTTTAAATGTAGGACTTTTACTCGAAATGGAGCATTATTTTTTCCACATAGTATAGTATTGATATGTATTATTATATAATTTCTTCTTACCTGATGCTGTACTTACATACTTTTTTTGTTCATTCCTGTTTCAAGGTCCTCTACGTCCCCCAGTGCAGATGTTGTTGCTGGAGTCACAGTGGTCCACGGCTCAGAGAGCGACACCTCATCAGAGAAACGCAGCAGTGGGAGAACGAGCACGAGGAGTGGGGGACTGGCTGCTGGATCACCAAGGATGGAGGAGGTGGCAAACAAAAGGACCAGGAGCAAAGGAGGTGACTCAGGGAGCGACAAAGAAAAGAGCCGCTCCACTAGTGAGGAGTCAGTGAGTCAGACTGAAGAGTCCAGGAGGGGAAATGTCCTGAATGCAAGTGATGAGAAATCACACAGCTGGAGAGAGGAGGCGTCAGAGAGTGTTAGTACAACGACTGAAAATGGAGTTTCAGAAAAAGATCAACAGGAGAGAAGCATCGGTGCTGAAGAAAGGGGTGAGGAAGAAGAGAAGCACAAAGATCTTGGAGCAGTTGATGATGAGGAAAAAGAAAACAGTCAGAGAAATAAAGAGGAAGAGGAGACAGATGTGGAGGAAGATGATGAGTCTTGTGCCAGAAAGAACATAACGGAGGAAGAGGAGGAGACAGGAGCAGAGGATGAGTTGGAGGATCAGGGAGATGAAGAAGACAGTTTGAAGAATGAAGATGACGACAACAGAACACAGGGTTCTGCCACATCTCAGGATGAAGAGTACGAGGGTGAGAGTGAACACGACGAGAACAAGATACAGGAGGAGGAGGGGTCTGTTGAAGAGGAGGATGGAGAGGGTGAGGAGGAAGAGCAGAGGAGTGACGAAGCCGGAGAGGAAAGAGATTCTGACGACAGCATCATCTCACCACAAGAAAACAGGTATGATCATAAAGGAATTCAACGATTTTCTGTCCAAATGACTGAACATGAAATAAATTTTCTGTCTTCAGACTGAAAAAGATTCAGGTTGTTCCTGAGGAAGCAGCTGAAGACGACGACCATGAGCAGGGGAGTAAAACAGGATCCTCAGACGAGGACTCAAACGGGTTGAGTGAGGACGATGTGGAGGATCTCCTCGCACCTCCACAACTAACACAGACACAGTGAGTAAAGATTTTACTTCTCTGATGACAAAACTCTTCCACTTCTCACATCTTTTTACAAATGTATTTGCAGAGAAAAGAGCCTGAAAGTTGACGACAAACCCAAAGGTACAGTGTCCGTCGTTACAGTCACAAGATGAAAAGAATAAACAAAAACGTGAAGATGCTGATTCTACGTTTATTTCTTTTCCAGCAACTTGTGACAATGTGGAGATTTTTCAAGTGGAGCTGGACCATTCAACAAAGACAGATCACCAAAGTGACTCGGATGAGTTTGATCACTTTTATGACTAATGTTGTTTTAACTGCTGAACCCTGAGAACGAGAAAAACCTTCCTCACCTAGGATTTAGGATGATACTAAAACGAAGTCTGTTTAAGACTCATAATTAATGTTGATTCTTGTTTTCTGGTATTTAGACAGAGATGGAAATCTAAATGTTCCCATTCAAAAACATACAAATATCTCGCCTAGAATAACTCCAATACATTAAACTGCATTTCTTACATATCAAACATCTATTTATTTCATTTCTGACTATAATTCTGAGGTTTATATCTCCTCCAATCAAAAGCATAGAAACTAAAATAAAGCTGTGGCACAGGAAGGATCGGGCTGTTCAACAAACTTATTTTAAACCTTTGGTGAGTATGTAACCATGAAACCCAAACCACAGGCAAATAACCTTCTCAGGCAGAGGTAAGAGGAACATACACAGTAAAGTACAAAGGGTGACAATAATTTATTGAAAAGATTTTGTCTGCTGTTTGTGAATGACAGTCCTGACACCTCCAGCCAGAGAACGAGTTGACGTGTCAAATAAAAACAGACGAGCGGCAGAAATGGTTTCAACAGCACAAGAGTCGTTTCCCTCTTTTACGTATTTGACAAGTGAGAGCCTGGAGGGGGCAGCTGGTTAAATCAGGTCACTTCTGGAGACAATGAGAATATAAAGTCTTTGTTACTGTTAGATTTTCACCACCTGAGCAGCCAGACAGGGGCTCACTCTCTTCCCGTCCTCTGACGCAGCGCTGTGCTGAATGAGCAGCCTGCCGTAGGTCCCTCCCACCTGGCCTTTGGTCAGTCGTCCAGGATTGACACAGACACAGCCGACCACATCCTGAGGACAGGTGAGGACGAGATTTAAAAAGCTATATTTGAATCATCAACAGAACAACATACATAGGCTCTTCTTCCCTTCTGTTGTGTCAGTCTGAAAACACACACAGTCCAAGAATGATCACACTTCCTGGAAATGATCAGCTAGAAAAATGTGGACTACATGATAAGGACAGGGAGTCCGCACCTTCACGAAGTAGCGCAGCTCAGAGGGAATGATGAGAACATCAGGGGTAAGCGGCATCTGACCGAAGCTCTGGAACTTCTCATAATCCATGTTCACCTCCTCCACAGGCGGGAACAGCGGGTAGTAACTTCATGTCAACACAGAAACACAGGACATTAGTTCTGGGCACCGTCTCACAGAACTAATGAGTGAACTCTCAGGACTCCTACCTCCTCTGGGTCAGCATGTGTTTCAGTATGCGTGAAAATCTGTCTGATCCAGTCCCACTGCAACACAAACCACTGTCAGTTTCTACAGAAATCTCTATAGTGCAATGCCACTAAAGCTTTAGGTACAGGAAGAGGTTGTGGCTGAGAGCAGGTTTGTTCATGTGAACAATGTGAAACATACTAAACTGAAAAAACAAACATTCTGCTCTTAAGTGTGGAGTCTTCCTCACCAGCTGATCTCCTCTGCGCCCATGTGGAACAGGATGTCAGTGGATGTCAATCCAAAGGTCACGCCGTCAATCAGCAGGGTGCAGGGGTCAGGGACCAGGGTGACACGCTGCAAAGTGTGAGGAGAAAACATTGTATGAGACTGATCACGATGTCGGGCGGCAGTTTTCCTCGGCTTGAATCCCGTTGATAACCTGTCTGAGGTGTCGACTACAGACAGAACCTCACAGACCCTCAGATTAGGAAATAACAACAAAAAACTGCTACTTGACCCAAGTGAAATGTTTCTAATCCCAAAGTTTAAAACTATTACAACGACGCTCGCCTTGAGTCAAGCCTGTTGCACATGCTCATCAGTAAGCAATAAAGACAAGTGGTGGACCTGGTCCTTGCTGAGGTGTGGCAGGGTGAAGGGAGGCTGTGGGTAGATGAAATGGTGGTGGATGTCTCTCTGGGAGGGCACGAACACCAGACGACAGCCAACACTGCACAAAGAAAACACGTTATTAAAAGTTTCTGATGAGGGAACAAAACAAAGTCCTGCTCTGAAAGGTCGTCACGAGCTGAAATGGTGGAATCAGCGTCAGGTACCTTCTGGTGCCGTCCACGATGCTTTCAATGCATCTTGAGAAAATGGCCTCAAACGTCTCAGTCACCTGAGCTTTCTGTTAGAGAAACAGAGACGGTCACTTATATTCATGGAAAACAAACGTAAACAAATTCATCGCAGCTCAGTGAATTTTTAAATAGAAGAGGATAAAGAAACAAACTGATCATGTCCTCTTAAACCCACCTCAATTTGTTCATGTTTGGAATCCACAAAGGGGCCCAGCTGGAGAGGAGAAGGGAGAATTAGGGAACACACACATTTCATTGAATGAAGTACGTGTGTGTCTGAAAACCACTGACAGAGCAGTTTAATGAGCCTCTGTGGACATCAAGATCTTGATGCAGCAAAAAAAACAAAAAACAAAACACATTACTGTACCAATAGGCAGACATCAGGACGATCCCTGACAATGACATTGATTAGGTCCAGCAGAGGGTCAAAGGTCAGGCTGTCAGAAGGGGTGTACGGTCCACAGGCCACCAGTACATTCATTGGCTCTGCAATTACATGAGATGTTGAGTGTGTTTTCACTGATGTGTAAGAGACAGAGTTGTAGAAGCAGACGTCATGAACATGGAGATCATCGTGAGCTGTGTAACAGGAGGCTGAAATCTCTGTGTGATGTGTTGTTTCTTACCTTCATCCATCTCCATTTTCACCTCAGACGTGTAAAAAGGAAGAGGGACACCCTGAAAAACACAAAGACCATGAACAGAAGACGCACAAACAGGCCTCAGTTCTAAAAGAACCACCTCATTTCAATTTTGAAACATTTCAAGTAAACGTGACTTTAAAGACGAATCATCTTCGACTTTCCTAATCTATCAACTTGTCGCTGACCTCATAGAGTTTGGAAGCCATCAGTTTTCTTCCTGTTGTGTTCATTCCCTCCATCGCCACCACCTGTGAGAAGAGGACAGTCAAGGGGATGAATCTGTGCTCCAACAGAAAAGCCTCCCCTGACACACCGCAGGAGGGCAGTCATGGATTCTTATGTGGGCACGGTTGTTTTTGTCAGAGTTCTCGGTCAGACGCTGGGTGAGTCTCCAGCCCAGGCCCTTGGCTTGCTCTGTTACTGTTGGTGGACATGTAACCTGCTGCACACAGACCTCAGTGCACAGGCAAAGGAGAGACCACCGCTCACTACAAACAGTGTGTGCACTCTGATCAGCTGACTCAACACGTGACAGAAAGAGGGGTGTTTTTCTTAGTGCAGAATTATGTAGAGATGTGATTCAATAGTGTCAAAAAATATTTCCTAACACAGCTGAGAAGACTTTCACAGCAGCAACAACACATGTCCTTCTGCGCACCTGACCAGGAAACAGGGAGTACTCCTTGAGCTCTGATAGGTCAACAGGTACTTGCTGACCACCTTGCTCTGGCCCCGCCTCCAGCAGCACCGACTGTGCGTTCAGTTTGCCATTACTGTCACAGCACACCTGTCCCAGCACCGTTACACTGTCCTACAGGTGGAGAGACAGACACACACCACATGGATCCGTCAGTTCAGAATTATACAAAGACACTACTGAGCTGTGAATAACACACATGGATGACACAATAGCAGCCGAGTGGATCCAAGTCCAAATGAATCAATCGCTCATTACAATGTACACGGTTTAGCAGTAAACTCACTCACATCAGTGAACGTGTAGGCTAATCTGATGTAGGAACAACACATCAGATGTTTATGGAAACCACAGGTTTAAGCTTCCATGACTTTACAGGACGCACAACAATAACACCTCAGTACCTGCGCAGGCAGAGAGACAGGAGAGAACTCCTCGATGCTGAAGTGAGACTTGAGGCCCTCTCCCAGCTCCTCTATCTTCTCTGTCAACACTGAAGAGAGAGACGCAAAAATATGTATTACAGGCTAGTCTCCATTTAGTTGATCTGGTTTTTCAGATACTTTTTATGTGTGGTTTCATATCCATCCATTCAGGTGAACCTTTATTTTTGTCGAACCCCAGATGTCAAGATGTCTGAGACTGATGACCATGAATAAATCTGTGCAGCTACATACCATTTCGAACATCTCGCAGCCGCTGGAACATGTACTTGTAGCTGCAGCGGAGGGAGTCTTCAGGACCTTCCAGCAGCTCCAGCTGGACGCCCACACCTGGAGCCTTCCTGCCCACCCAGCGGGTGCCCTGCACAGCCCCGAATGTAACCACGACCTCCCCTTTCCCTCCTCGCTGGCTGTACTTCTGTGAGGGAGTTGCACTGCAGAGAGAGATGGGAGGAAAGCAGAGTCAGGTCATAGTGCAACAAATTTTATCAAGTGAATCAGTCCAGTGGTTAAAAAAAAGTTACATTCGTTTGGTGTCATGGCTCCAAGGTTAAGTCAAAGACATTTTTTTCTATAATTACTATACAACTAATACATTTAATATAAGGATCTGTTTTGAAAAGTGATACAAGTTTAATCTTACTGTGAAAGAAAGAACAAAACCAAGTTCATGACATTTCCTTTCAATTGAAAAAAATAAAAGAAGGAAAAGTAGACAACTTGACTAATAAAGAAAATTACACTTGGAAACACAACATTACCACACAAACAGATTTTGTCCCCTTGTTCAAATGAGAAAGTGATTTTAAGTGAAGAATGAATAATTCTTATTTTGTTGTTTCACAGCAGAGGTCCAACACCAAAACCAGGAAGCACAAGGTGTTTGATGGTTGTTGTTCTGCACTGCTGATTACCTGGGAGAGAAGCTGGCCGGAGACAGCAGCAGCCCCGGGCTGGCCAGCAGAGCTGCACTCCTCTTTGAACGAGGGTGTTCGGGGGTGGTCAGTGCTCGTTTCTGGGAGCCCTGCACAGACATAAACAAACATGGTCAGAGCAGGGAACTAAGTGAACAAGAGCTCTTTAATATTTCTATACACACAAAACAAACATGCTCAGACTCACTGCATTGACAGCTTGTGAGCCACACATACACCAACTCATCTCTGTGCAGATCTAAACAGGAAGAGACTGATTACCAGTCCTATTGTAAAAATGTACCTTCGCAGGAGTAGAGTAGGAATCGAGCAGATTGTCCTCCTCTTCCTCAGCTTTAATTCTGAACAAATGATGTTAAGATCTATAAAATGTTGACATTACCATGACACTAATCCCAGACAACAGGTAAATCCAGAAGGAGAAGCTGCTGTTTTAGTTCTGAGTTTTTCTGTGAAGGATACAAGTCCTGCAGAGAGTGGATGTCTCTGGTTCTGTTCTGACTTTCTTCTTTTCTGAAGCTTTGTTTATTCTTCTTGTTCAACACCTACGAAGACGATAGACACACTGTTTCCTATAAGTCACTAAAAATGTGGTTATCAATGACCAGAAAAATACAGCACACTCAGTATGAGGCTGTCACCTCGTGTTCGAATTGCTCCAGAGTGTCCATGGTGAGGTTTAATCCATTATTCGTGGAGCTGTAGGCCACCCACTCCAGCACCATCTGGTCTGTCTGTATCCTGCTGCAAATACACTGCTCCACCACTGAGGGACAGAGCAGACGAGAGGGAAAGGAAGGAGAGCAGGTGGAGGGAGAGCAACCTGTAAACACACTGAGGCTGAAAATACACCTGAGACTCAGAGGATGAGGAGGATCACAGGTGACACAGGTTCTTCACACTCTGACATAAACACATTTACACTGAGGAAACGAATGAAGTTAACACTTTGTCTGTGGCATAAAGGCAAATCTGCAGTGAGGTGTTTAAAGGACTAAACATAGAAGTCATTACAACAGATGGCGCACAAGTGACAGGAAACCTGATAACTACACGACAGAGGAGAGTAAACACCGAGCAGAGATTAAACCAGCAGGTGTTAGCTTCTTACTCTTGTCCAGGACCGAGTCATCCTGGAAGGGAATACCGAACATTTCCAGCTCCGACTTCAGGGCCTCTGCGGTCACTACTTCCATGGTTTTAAGTTGCGTTCACTAGCTTGTGTTGTAAATATGGAGGCGATCAAACGTCCGAAGGTCTCACTTCATCTCAACGACCCACGACCTAACTCCGTCAAACTGCGGCTGCTGAACTCCAGCTGCTCCAGTTTCCTCCACGTCAGTTCGATGGGAGATGTGAAAGCTCTGCGTAAACCCGAACATTAGCTGCACAGTTTCATTTTACCGCGAAAAAGCGTTGTCGGTGTTGGCGGCCGGAACTTACGTCATATCCACAAACAGTAACAAGCGGAAGTTAGCGGTGGTACAAAAATAAAAGCCTCTATCGCCACCTAGCGGTCGCTGTGAGGATGTTTAGTCCGTTAGCCCTCGGCTGTTATAACCAATCTGGTTTCACCTGTTCAACAAGCAACTGTGAAGGTATATAATGCAACCGTATAGTGTCAGTGGGAGTGTTCACACTACAGATGTCCATGTTATTTTAACAGAAAAGAACATCAACAAAGGATTAATTCAGATTAGAAATTCAATTCAACGTAGATTAGAGGCTGCAACCATTAATCAAATTAAGGAGTAGTTGACTGAAAAAAAAACATTGGGATAAATGAGTAGTCCATTCATTTTTCAAGCAAAAAGACCAAAAGTATGATGGTTTCCACTTCTCAAATGTGAGAATTTTGTTTGTTTGTTTACATGATAGTAAATGAAATAACTTTTGAGTGTTGGACAAACAAAACATGACATTTAATGATGTGCTGCAGAATGTTGTCAGAGGCAGGTGCCACTGTTTATGACTGAAAAATAATCAGCAGATTCATCTATAAAAAAAGAATCATACCTGCAGTTCTAATATAGATCTCTTTTAGAACATTTCCTATCTTAGAAATGTATAAAACACAATCACATCTGGTGTAACACACAAACTATAATAACAACAGTATATAGTGTTAAATTAAATTAAAGGTTAAATAAATAGCTGTTTCTATTGCCAGCACATTTACAACATGCACTGCTGCCACACTTTAAACTCCAGAATCATCACTGCAGTGTTAACTGTTTCCATGGGCCTCAAATAAAACAAAACCCTTTCAAGACAAACACAGACAGTCTCAGATTTCTGTTCTGGTCGGCTCATCACTCTCAGGATGTTCTTCCATCTGTGGAAGCAATAACCTGGTGTTAGATTATCGTACAAAATCAGATGTCTAACAGTAATGAAGTGCTGCTATAGGAACCGGTTGGTGTCAGTAAACAGACCCACACACACCCATTCACCTGTGCGGAGTAGCACCTGCCCCTGGGGGTAAATTTCCATGATGTCACCCTCCTCAGAGATTCACAGAGGGAGGCCGACAGTTCGTGAGTGTCATGCACCTGACAAGCACATACATTATGTTCACGTATTTCACTTTTGTCACATCAACATGACTGTGTGTACATCTTTGTATGTAACAGGTGTATTTACAGTGCAGCTGCTACCATCTTTGCTCAGCGTCTTTTTCTAATCACGTGATGTGAAAGTGAATAACTTTTATTGTTTATATATAAATATCTGCATTTTTAAACTTTTTTCACACCTTCATGCTGTTCAGACAGGCCTGTCTGAAGTCCATGTTACTGCTGCAGCTCACGATACTGATGGATGAACTGAGAATCACATCGACAGCTGAACGCAGCTTCTCTTGGTCCTTTCATGTCACACACAACAGCCAAACACACACTATAAGTAAATGATTTATTTCATTATTTATTTGACGGATAAAATGTCAAAATATAATGAAAAATAACCATAACAATCCCGCAGAACATACTGCTTGTTTTGATCAACCACCAGTCCAAACTCAAATCCAAACATATTCAACTCATAATGAAGAACGACAGGAAAAAGCAGCAGAGAAGGTGAGATAAGGCGGTACCAGGAACTGTTTGTCATTTTTTCTTGATAAATGACTTAATCTATACACTGATGGTCAGAACTGTTGCTGACTCATTTCCACACACCATTTTAAAGAAATAGTGGGCCAGTTAGTGTATATGTGTATCTCAGACTTGCCTTTTTTCTGCGATTCTGGGCTTTCAGTGTGTTCTTCAGCTCAGTCTGCAGGGCTGTTGTCACTGCCTGTCTGTTGTTGCTGAGAATATCCTCCAGGTGTTGCTCTATCAGTGCCTCTGTAGCTGTAAGAGGATCACCGATAACGCTGTTATCAGTGTAGCTGAAATAGTAACTTAACTCATATTCAGCTAAGTAGAAAAAATTAAAATAGGCTAACTGCAACCTATTTTTGTGTAATTCTACATGATGCAGTTGTCTCTCACCCATAACATCAGAGATGTGGGAGGTGAAGGGGTCACTGTGCTGCAGGAAGAGGAAAAGCAGGAGACTCTGCTGTATTGTGGAAGGACTTGATTCTTCCTCCAACATTTCTTGCTCTACTTTATACACGGTGCCACCGCTGAGCACAAGATCTGCAGAGTATGTTAAAATACTTTTTAGCAAAAAGGATAATGAGGAGGAAATGGAAGGAAAACATGATAATCATGATGAAAACAACAAAAACACTGCAAGTTAATGCTGGCTGAAGACACACTGGTACAACTACAGCGAAGGGAAGACACACCTTTGGGTTGAGGTTTTGGTTGGACAAGTTATAATTAAAATGTTTGGTTTTACAGTTGTAGTTGTAATAGTTCCATACCAGAGTAAGAGCAAGAGACTGGGGCAGACTACATTATGGGCCCTTTTTTACTACATTTATCATGTGTTGTGAATGAATAAGCTTCTTGTAATTAAAGTAGACCCGTGGTTTTGCTTGTGGTTCTGATTCACTGTATAATCTACAAGAGGAGGGAAAAGGACCATTATGCAACAGCAGTTTCTGAGAAATCAGACAATTTTTGGGTTTTATCATGACATGACTTACGCTCGTACACTACATCATATCCTATTGTCTGTGTGACAGTGATCATTTAGTGATCAATAAACTTTGTGTCCAGATTGAAGTGTCTCCTTACAGTTAATCCAAATCAGCTTTCTCAAACATGATTTAGAGCTGATTTGATCCTCTTTTCCTCCAGTGTAATCTGTGGTTTTTAATGACAGGTCTTAACTTTTCATCTAACACCATCATGAAAACGTCAGCATTGGCACTGTGAGGATGTGATCGTGTGGTCG
The DNA here is from genome assembly GCF_046630095.1 of Trachinotus anak. Classification (NCBI taxonomy): domain Eukaryota; kingdom Metazoa; phylum Chordata; class Actinopteri; order Carangiformes; family Carangidae; genus Trachinotus; species Trachinotus anak. Next base: position 998,260 of record NW_027273872.1, on the reverse strand, counting down.
TTACCATTACGCATGTTCAACATTTTTGGAATGTTTTATTCATGCATTACTCTAACTAAGGCATGATTGTGGTATAGTTTTAGTTTTGGCAACCAGACCCATTCAGCTAAGGTCAAGGAAAGATCAGAGTCAAAGTCAAATATGACAAATTCAAACACTGACTTCTAGGATGGGAACCAGAGCCTCCTGTGTCAAAGCCAAACACATGGTAAACCCTTCCCCCACCCTGAATTCCACACAACTTTCTGCTGTGAGAATTTTTTGTAATGAGCATGTATGCATCAGAACCAAAGGTTTGCAATCAACCACTTATGCAGATTATTTACAAATGAACAGGATTCACAGGATGCAGGTTTGTAAAGTGCAATGCCATTCATTTCACTGGTGGGAAAGCTTGCAGTACATTCTCTTCAAGTGCTGTCATTTTAAGGTCTTTGTTATTGTGTTCATTGTGTGTTCTTTTGTCCTACTTCCACTGTTGTTGTTTTATTCCTCTGATTCAAATTATGGGCTTTTTGTGATTCATTAAAGTTTTATAAGCAGCTCCAGGCCTTGGTTGTGTGGATATTCTCTCACAAATAAACACAGGTGGTTTGAATTACTCTCAGAACTCACAGTCAAGAATTAACTAATCCAAATTTCAAGTGTTAAGTTACTTTTCAGGCAGGATTAACTGTCCCGGACACCGGACCTACTCCAGGAGACCCTGTCCCGTAAACCTGGCCCTTGTCAGTATGTGTTGTTCCCATCAGTGGTTGGTGTCTACCTTTGAAGGAGGAGCAGTGAAGGCCACGCTGGCTCAGCTCTGGACAGCCCAGTTGAGCAGGAAGATTCTGGAGGAAGGCGGAGGGGCCTGTGACAGGAACATTACTGGGGCTGTAAACCAACACCTAGAGGCATGTGAAGTAAAGGAAGACTAATCCACATCAGATGCCTGGACCACCTCAACTGAGTCAACACAAAGCAGCAGTGGTCACTACCCAAAGCCTCTGACCCAAAGTGAGGGCTGGAATGTCGTTTGGCCAGTAAATCGAGAGCTGCGCCTTTAGCTCAGCTCCATCTTCACCGCCACAGTCCAGAACGATCATCACTGCTACGTTATAGCACCAATCTGCCTGTTGAGTTTACACTAGCTCTAAAGCTGCCAGCATACTCTGCAACAATCTGGCTGCTGGCTTTAAACCTCTCTCTCCAACGACCATCTGTGGCACTGTCCATGTGATCAATCGAGTGCTTTGAGCGTCTTCCAGGAGAGACTCTCTCTCTGTGCAATGTTATCCCCATATTTAAACAATGCTGCATCTCCACTCGCTCTGTGGCTGGCTTTTCACTGTGGCTTTGTGTTTAGATGTTAAGAGGAACTATAAACTCATTTGATTTACGATGTGGTCAGGAAACACGTCTTACTAACTAGTTCTTTATGTGTGACCCGGCTCTTACCCTCACTCATAAAAACCATAACTTCCCAAAATACGTGAACTCTGTCACTTGGGGCAGTGACTCACTCCCAATCCAAAGGGACCTATCCTCTGTTTTCCAGTGGAGTACCATGGCCCCAGATTTTGAGGTGCTGGCCCTCATCCCTATTTACACACTCAGCTGCAAACGGTCCCAGTGCGGACTGGAGGTCACAGAACCATGTCAACTGCAAAAAGCAGAGACGCAAAGCAGAAGCCTCTGTACTAGACACAGTCTACAGCTCTGCCTAGAGATTCTGTTCCTGACAATCACCAGAAAATGATGATAATCAGCAAAGGATATTTGTATGTGAGTGAGCTGGGTTGCCAGATTGGGGTACTGCAGCACACAGGGCCTAAGGAGTGTGACAGGCTGAACGCTGAGTTCCCCGTACAGGCCCTGATCCATGGCTTGTGGTGGGATACTGAGTGGCAACCTGCCCCCAGGGACAGGATGTCCTCCCTGACACCAGCATCCTTTCTTCACACACTCTGGAGGCCTTTGAACCCAAGGAGAGAAAATCACTTTCTGCAGACAAAACCATGCACACAGTACCAACAGCAGTATTTCTGGCATGTTGTTGTAGCGTTGATATATGAGGCTAAAACTTTAAAACATTATACACCTGTAATTTTCAACCTCAAAGTAAGACAACATTGATCCACACAAACAACTACAAATTAGATAATATTAAAACAGCATTACTGACTGGGTATTACAAGTGACATCCAAGCTGAGTGATGGGTCTCCTGCCTGCGCAACTTTACTTTTGATTTTCACTCTGCAAGAATATAAACACAACGTTAGTGTGTCATAAAACCAGGGGCTGACATTCCCACTGATCATTGAAATTTATGAACTTCCTCACACCTGGGGGAGATTAACTGGAGTAGTGAGCTTTTGTCTGTGTGGCTGTTATTATGTTATAATTCCTAAAGCCAAAAATGCTGTAAACCACTATTAAAATATAACCTACTGAGTCTTTGTGTGTGAGGCAAATTTTCACTTAAATATTTCTTAAAGTACTTTATAAAACAAACAAAGTGATTGTGTAGGTCACTGAATACAGCATATATCACATTTAATATAAATTTCATTCAGTTTTGAAGTAACCTGCTCTGTTGTGGGATCATTTAACATTAACTCTTGCCTGCACTGTTGCAGTCGTACCTGAATTCTTGTTGGAGGGTCTTCTGGTTGAATATGAATTTGAGGTGGATTTTAATCTGTGAAAAAAAAAGTAAAGTGTTGCTAACTACCTTAACATATGACTGTGGACAGGAAAACAGACCCTTTCATACCCCTGCATTAGCCAAACTGAATGTGTGTAGGAAAGACTCCATATGATCTGTCCACTCTGGATTGAAGAGTTGTGCGTCTTTCATCTGTACAGGACAAAGAGATAACATGTCACTCACAGCCTCACTGTGATCATCAATCATTAATGACATTTAAAAGGAAATACATGGAAACTTTCACTTCAAGATTTAATATTAGTAAGGGATCACTATTGCTTGTACCTGAAAGGACAGGAGTAATCTGAGGGAACCATACAGATCGGTGAAGGCACACAGCTCCTCAGGGTCGGGCTCAGGACACGGCCACGTACAAGGAAACATGTTTTCCTTCAAATCTGTGAGGACTAATGTGGAAAAAAGAGATTATACGGGATACAGAAACTGAAGATGTGTGCATATGTTGGGTGTGTGCACATACCAGGCTGGAGAGCTTTCATTTTAATCCCTGTGCACCAGGGACCAGCAGCTGCAACTGCACAACAAAGGGGACAGCTGTCACAACACCTGGCAGTGTCTTTCTTTTTGTTGTACCTGGTCCTAACAGCTGCTGGTAACAGTCAGTTTACTTGTAATTCTCATTACAATGTTGGGGATGAAGTTAGTCTCAGAGCTCAAGTCTTCAACCTTTTATGTGTTTTCACCAGATCTGGCAGATTTTTACCAGAAGTATCATTTTTATTTACGATTACCTGATAGCCATGTTATCATTGTTATGCCATTGTTTTAAACACAAACACTATAAAATGTATTGCCTACTTTATAATTCATATCTAAGGATGATGAAAATGACCTCTTGCTATATACTGTGCTGCAGTGGTGGGCAAACTAGAGGCTCCTCCAACATAAATATTTGGCCCTTGGCAAAAGCTGAAATTTTCCCTTTGATAGTTCAGATCAAAACAAAATGTAATGTGTGATTGATCCACAGTAGATAATGATGTACACAAGGCTTATGTAAATGTAAATCTATGACCTTGTAACATCTAATAATTATCAGAGATGTGTGTAACAAACCAAGCCCTGACAGGTGCAGTGGGGGATGCTAATATTTTTCACTAAGGCATCAACAAAGCACAGGAGTATTTTCATTTAATCATAACTGAAGCAGGTGTCAATAACTTCATTTACCTTTCAGATCTTCAAGCATAAAATAGCCAAACTGAGTAACTTCTGTCAAATGAGAGTTAAAAAGCTGCTGGAAGTCAGAGAGATGTGTGAGTACTGGTAGCAGTGTGTGCTTGCACATAAGGCAGCTCAATGTTTCAGTGTCTTTTTTTACCTAACAGAGATGTTTACTACGTTTTATTAAACATATATTTAGAATAGTAGTAATCAAATGCATAGCTTCCTTCCTGTCCTGATAACCTCCTTTATTCGGGCACATTTGACAGACCTGTGGAGAAGGGCAGCCCGCTGTGACCCACCGAGCTAACCCTGCTAGCTAACCCTGCTAGCTAACCCTGCTGGAGCCGCGGGGTGAAGCTGACTCTTACCGGTGCAGTTTAAACTTTGCCCTGAGGCTCTGGCCTCAGTCCACAGAAGAACCAGGAGCCCTCCTGCCCTCTCACACCGCCGCTGCCTCTGCTTCCCCAGCAGCAGGACCAGCCTCAGCACCTGCGGCGGGAATTACAGGCAACACAAACACCTAGCTTAGCAAGCTAACGCCACCTCTGTTATGCTAGCTAGCTTCAAACCGCAGATCTCCGGTCTGTTTCATAAACATCCACCAACCGTGTGTGACTGTTAAACGACAGGTTTAACAGACTCTGACAGGTGTGCAGCTCTGCTCACCTGCCGTATTTCTCTCAGCATTTCTGGCCACTTTTTCCTGGCTTCACCGCTGGTTTTCTGCGCTAAATTAAGATACCTCCACACCCAGAATCAGATGAAGTCCCTGTAAATGCCTTACAAATGAAGAAACTTAGGTAAAGTAGTATTCACTGTCAAAAAACTCCATTAAATACAAAAGTCTTGAATTGAAGACGCTATTCTGTTGGCCTTTAAGTATGTAAGTACAATCAGGACAACGTATTTAATAATTCAAAGAAAAGTACTGTGGTCTACTCAGTGATCACTTTGCATTAATGTGTTTTATGCGTTTTACTGTTTTTAATCATTTCATTTGATTAATAAATTGATTGTTTGGTTTGTAAAAATTCAGAAAGTATAGCCTGTCATTGTACTGTAGTTAGTACCAGTGCCAAAGTGACTGACAACGCCAGTAGCCCAAACTTCAAAATAAATAATAAATAATAAGTAAAATTATTAAAAGCAGTTAATCCTCACATTTCAGAAGAACCATACCACAAAATGTTTGGCAGTTTCACCTGAAAACTTTCTGTCCATAAACTATCAGCTCTACTACAAGTTTCATGTAGTGGAGTACAAGTACAAAGTAGAATGACAAGAAAATACTTACGTAAAGTACAAGTACCTCACAACTGGAGCAAGTATAAGCAGATATATGGAGTATTTATCTACAACTGTAAGTTATCCTCTGAGGATTTACAGCAGCCTCCACAGGGAGCTAGCTGCACATCAATAACCTGCTGAGGCTGCATTAGTGTTGTATAAACCATTTATGACCTTTATATATTAATTACAAATGATAAATAGGCGGACTTAATGTAAAATGTCATTAAACTACTGAGGGCATGACTCACCTAAAGGACCACTTACTACTTATTATTTAGTTTGTACTTTATTTGATGCTAACACTGTGTATGTTTTTTGCAGGAAGTGTTTTTTCTAATTGTGAATGTCCAGATATTGATCTCTCATAAATGATCCACACAAATACATGTAATTCTGAGTAAATGACATAGTTCATTTTATTTGTATTCATTTATACATGGTGCACGGTATAAAAACAAAACAGTATCAGAAAATAACAAAACACCAAAGTGTTCCTTTAGTTTGTCTGTCAAGCTTTCACGTTTGCTATTTTGTATAAATATACAGATTTGTGACAAATTAAAGGAAAAACCTGAATAAATAGGTGCAA